>NW_018742615.1:0-16772 GCF_001683475.1 Chenopodium quinoa | reverse complement strand
CTTTGTTTGAATGCGTTTGACTTTCATTGATTCAAATAGCATTTCTTTAATGTGTTTGACTTTCATTTGGTTCAAATAGCTTTGTTTAAATGTGTTTGACTTTCATTTGATTCAATTAGCTTTGCTTGAATGTGGTTAACTTTCAATTGAGTCAATTTGCTTTGTTGAATGCATTTGACTTTCATTTGATTCAAAAAGTTTTGTTTGACTGTCATATGATTCAATTAGCCTCGTTGAATGCATTTGACAATCATTTGATTCAAAAAGCTTTGTTTGAATTCTTTGGACTTTTACTTGATTCAATTAGCTTTTTTTAAAGCATTTGACTTTCATATGATTTAATTAGCTTTGTTTGAATGTTTTTGACTTTCATTTGATGCAATTAGCTTTGTCTGAATGTGTTTGACTTTCGTTTGATTTAATTATCTTTTTTGAATGCATTTGACTTTCATTTGATTCAGATAGCATTGTTTGAATGTGTTTGACTTTCATTTGATTCAAATAGCTTTGTTTGAATGTGTTTGCCTTCCATTGGATTTAATTAGCTTTGTTTGAATGTGGTTGACTTTTAATTGATTCAATTTGATCTGTTGAATGCATTTGACTTTCATTTGATTCAAAAAGATTTGTTTGAATGTGTTTGACTTTCATATGATTCAATTAGTATCGTTGAATGCATTTTGACAATCATTTGATTCAAAAAGCTATGTTTGAATTTGTTTGACTTTCACTTGATTCAATTAGCTTTTTTGAAATCATTTGACTTTCTTTTGATTCAAAAAGCTTTGTTTGAATGTGTTTGATTTTCACTTGATTTAATATGCTTTGTTTGAATGTGGTTAACTTTCATTTGATTCAATTAGCTTTGTTTGAATGTGGTTGACTTTCATTTGATTCAATTAGGTTTTTAGAATGCCATTGACTTTCGTTTGATTTAATTAGGTTTGTTAGAATGCCATTGACTTTCATTTGATTCAATTAGCTTTGTTGAATGCATATGACTTTCATTTGATTCAAAAAGCTTTGTTTGAATGTGTTTGACTCTCATTTGATTCAATTAGCATCGTTGAACGCATTTGACAGTCATTTGATTCAAAAAGCTTTGTTTGAATTACCTAGACTTTCACTTGATTCAATTAGCTTTTTTGAATGGATTTAACTTTCATTTGATTTAAAAAGCTTTGTTTAAATGTGTTTGACTTTCACTTGATTTAATTACTTTTTTTTAATTGCATTGACTTTCAGTTGATTCAAAAAGATTTGTTTGAATGTGCTTGACTTTCATATGATTCAATTAGCATCGTTGAATGGATTTGACAATCATTTGATTCAAAAAGCTTTGTTTGACTTTCACTTGATTCAAATCGCTATTTTGAATGCATTTGAATTTCATTTGATTGAAAAAGCTTTGTTTGAATGTGTTTGATTTTTATTTGATTAAATTAGCTTTGTTTGAATGTGATTGACTTTCATTTGAATCAATTAGCTTTGTTTAATGCATTTGACTTTCATTTAATTCAAAAAGCTTTGTTTGAATGTGTTTGACTTTAATTTGATTCAAATAGCTTTGTTTGAATGATTTTGACTTTCACTTGATTTAAATACCTTTTTTGAATGCGTTTGACTTTCATCTGATTCAAATAGCATTTCTTGAATGTGTTTGACTTTCATTTGGTTCAAATAGCTTTGTTTAAATGTGTTTGACTTTCATTTGATTCAATTAGCTTTGCTTGAATGTGGTTAACTTTCAATTGAGTCAATTTGCTTTGTTGAATGCATTTGACTTTCATTTGATTCAAAAAGTTTTGTTTGACTGTCATATGATTCAATTAGCCTCGTTGAATGCATTTGACAATCATTTGATTCAAAAAGCTTTGTTTGAATTTTTGGACTTTTACTTGATTCAATTAGCTTTTTAAAGCATTTGACTTTCATATGATTTAATTAGCTTTGTTTGAATGTTTTTGACTTTCATTTGATGCAATTAGCTTTGTCTGAATGTGTTTGACTTTCGTTTGATTTAATTATCTTTTTTTGAATGCATTTGACTTTCATTTGATTCAGATAGCATTGTTTGAATGTGTTTGACTTTCATTTGATTCAAATAGCTTTGTTTGAATGTGTTTGCCTTCCATTGGATTTAATTAGCTTTGTTTGAATGTGGTTGACTTTTAATTGATTCAATTTGATCTGTTGAATGCATTTGACTTTCATTTGATTCAAAAAGATTTGTTTGAATGTGTTTGACTTTCATATGATTCAATTAGTATCGTTGAATGCATTTGACAATCATTTGATTCAAAAAGCTATGTTTGAATTTGTTTGACTTTCACTTGATTCAATTAGCTTTTTTGAAATCATTTGACTTTCTTTTGATTCAAAAAGCTTTGTTTGAATGTGTTTGATTTTCACTTGATTTAATATGCTTTGTTTGAATGTGGTTAACTTTCATTTGATTCAATTAGCTTTGTTTGAATGTGGTTGACTTTCATTTGATTCAATTAGGTTTGTTAGAATGCCATTGACTTTCGTTTGATTTAATTAGGTTTGTTAGAATGCCATTGACTTTCATTTGATTCAATTAGCTTTGTTGAATGCATATGACTTTCATTTGATTCAAAAAGCTTTGTTTGAATGTGTTTGACTCTCATTTGATTCAATTAGCATCGTTGAACGCATTTGACAGTCATTTGATTCAAAAAGCTTTGTTTGAATTACCTAGACTTTCACTTGATTCAATTAGCTTTTTTGAATGGATTTAACTTTCATTTGATTTAAAAAGCTTTGTTTAAATGTGTTTGACTTTCACTTGATTTAATTACTTTTTTTTTAATTGCATTTGACTTTCAGTTGATTCAAAAAGATTTGTTTGAATGTGCTTGACTTTCATATGATTCAATTAGCATCGTTGAATGGATTTGACAATCATTTGATTCAAAAAGCTTTGTTTGACTTTCACTTGATTCAAATCGCTATTTTGAATGCATTTGAATTTCATTTGATTGAAAAAGCTTTGTTTGAATGTGTTTGATTTTTATTTGATTAAATTAGCTTTGTTTGAATGTGATTGACTTTCATTTGAATCAATTAGCTTTGTTTAATGCATTTGACTTTCATTTAATTCAAAAAGCTTTGTTTGAATGTGTTTGACTTTAATTTGATTCAAATAGCTTTGTTTGAATGATTTTGACTTTCACTTGATTTAAATACCTTTTTTGAATGCGTTTGACTTTCATCTGATTCAAATAGCATTTCTTGAATGTGTTTGACTTTCATTTGGTTCAAATAGCTTTGTTTAAATGTGTTTGACTTTCATTTGATTCAATTAGCTTTGCTTGAATGTGGTTAACTTTCAATTGAGTCAATTTGCTTTGTTGAATGCATTTGACTTTCATTTGATTCAAAAAGTTTTGTTTGACTGTCATATGATTCAATTAGCCTCGTTGAATGCATTTGACAATCATTTGATTCAAAAAGCTTTGTTTGAATTCTTTGGACTTTTACTTGATTCAATTAGCTTTTTTCAAAGCATTTGACTTTCATATGATTTAATTAGCTTTGTTTGAATGTTTTTGACTTTCATTTGATGCAATTAGCTTTGTCTGAATGTGTTTGACTTTCGTTTGATTTAATTATCTTTTTTGAATGCATTTGACTTTCATTTGATTCAGATAGCATTGTTTGAATGTGTTTGACTTTCATTTGATTCAAATAGCTTTGTTTGAATGTGTTTGCCTTCCATTGGATTTAATTAGCTTTGTTTGAATGTGGTTGACTTTTAATTGATTCAATTTGATCTGTTGAATGCATTTGACTTTCATTTGATTCAAAAAGATTTGTTTGAATGTGTTTGACTTTCATATGATTCAATTAGTATCGTTGAATGCATTTGACAATCATTTGATTCAAAAAGCTATGTTTGAATTTGTTTGACTTTCACTTGATTCAATTAGCTTTTTTGAAATCATTTGATTCTTTTGATTCAAAAAGCTTTGTTTGAATGTGTTTGACTCTCATTTGATTCAATTAGCATCGTTGAACGCATTTGACAGTCATTTGATTCAAAAAGCTTTGTTTGAATTACCTAGACTTTCACTTGATTCAATTAGCTTTTTTGAATGGATTTAACTTTCATTTGATTTAAAAAGCTTTGTTTAAATGTGTTTGACTTTCACTTGATTTAATTACTTTTTTTTAATTGCATTTGACTTTCAGTTGATTCAAAAAGATTTGTTTGAATGTGCTTGACTTTCATATGATTCAATTAGCATCGTTGAATGGATTTGACAATCATTTGATTCAAAAAGCTTTGTTTGACTTTCACTTGATTCAAATCGCTATTTTGAATGCATTTGAATTTCATTTGATTGAAAAAGCTTTGTTTGAATGTGTTTGATTTTTATTTGATTAAATTAGCTTTGTTTGAATGTGATTGACTTTCATTTGAATCAATTAGCTTTGTTTAATGCATTTGACTTTCATTTAATTCAAAAAGCTTTGTTTGAATGTGTTTGACTTTAATTTGATTCAAATAGCTTTGTTTGAATGATTTTGACTTTCACTTGATTTAAATACCTTTTTTGAATGCGTTTGACTTTCATCTGATTCAAATAGCATTTCTTGAATGTGTTTGACTTTCATTTGTTCAAATAGCTTTGTTTAAATGTGTTTGACTTTCATTTGATTCAATTAGCTTTGCTTGAATGTGGTTAACTTTCAATTGAGTCAATTTGCTTTGTTGAATGCATTTGACTTTCATTTGATTCAAAAAGTTTTGTTTGACTGTCATATGATTCAATTAGCCTCGTTGAATGCATTTGACAATCATTTGATTCAAAAAGCTTTGTTTGAATTCTTTGGACTTTTACTTGATTCAATTAGCTTTTTTCAAAGCATTTGACTTTCATATGATTTAATTAGCTTTGTTTGAATGTTTTTGACTTTCATTTGATGCAATTAGCTTTGTCTGAATGTGTTTGACTTTCGTTTGATTTAATTATCTTTTTTGAATGCATTTGACTTTCATTTGATTCAGATAGCATTGTTTGAATGTGTTTGACTTTCATTTGATTCAAATAGCTTTGTTTGAATGTGTTTGCCTTCCATTGGATTTAATTAGCTTTGTTTGAATGTGGTTGACTTTTAATTGATTCAATTTGATCTGTTGAATGCATTTGACTTTCATTTGATTCAAAAAGATTTGTTTGAATGTGTTTGACTTTCATATGATTCAATTAGTATCGTTGAATGCATTTGACAATCATTTGATTCAAAAAGCTATGTTTGAATTTGTTTGACTTTCACTTGATTCAATTAGCTTTTTTGAAATCATTTGACTTTCTTTTGATTCAAAAAGCTTTGTTTGAATGTGTTTGATTTTCACTTGATTTAATATGCTTTGTTTGAATGTGGTTAACTTTCATTTGATTCAATTAGCTTTGTTTGAATGTGGTTGACTTTCATTTGATTCAATTAGGTTTGTTAGAATGCCATTGACTTTCGTTTGATTTAATTAGGTTTGTTAGAATGCCATTGACTTTCATTTGATTCAATTAGCTTTGTTGAATGCATATGACTTTCATTTGATTCAAAAAGCTTTGTTTGAATGTGTTTGACTCTCATTTGATTCAATTAGCATCGTTGAACGCATTTGACAGTCATTTGATTCAAAAAGCTTTGTTTGAATTACCTAGACTTTCACTTGATTCAATTAGCTTTTTTTGAATGGATTTAACTTTCATTTGATTTAAAAAGCTTTGTTTAAATGTGTTTGACTTTCACTTGATTTAATTACTTTTTTTTAATTGCATTTGACTTTCAGTTGATTCAAAAAGATTTGTTTGAATGTGCTTGACTTTCATATGATTCAATTAGCATCGTTGAATGGATTTGACAATCATTTGATTCAAAAAGCTTTGTTTGACTTTCACTTGATTCAAATCGCTATTTTGAATGCATTTGAATTTCATTTGATTGAAAAAGCTTTGTTTGAATGTGTTTGATTTTTATTTGATTAAATTAGCTTTGTTTGAATGTGATTGACTTTCATTTGAATCAATTAGCTTTGTTTAATGCATTTGACTTTCATTTAATTCAAAAAGCTTTGTTTGAATGTGTTTGACTTTAATTTGATTCAAATAGCTTTGTTTGAATGATTTTGACTTTCACTTGATTTAAATACCTTTTTTGAATGCGTTTGACTTTCATCTGATTCAAATAGCATTTCTTGAATGTGTTTGACTTTCATTTGGTTCAAATAGCTTTGTTTAAATGTGTTTGACTTTCATTTGATTCAATTAGCTTTGCTTGAATGTGGTTAACTTTCAATTGAGTCAATTTGCTTTTTGAATGCATTTGACTTTCATTTGATTCAAAAAGTTTTGTTTGACTGTCATATGATTCAATTAGCCTCGTTGAATGCATTTGACAATCATTTGATTCAAAAAGCTTTGTTTGAATTCTTTGGACTTTTACTTGATTCAATTAGCTTTTTTCAAAGCATTTGACTTTCATATGATTTAATTAGCTTTGTTTGAATGTTTTTGACTTTCATTTGATGCAATTAGCTTTGTCTGAATGTGTTTGACTTTCGTTTGATTTAATTATCTTTTTTGAATGCATTTGACTTTCATTTGATTCAGATAGCATTGTTTGAATGTGTTTGACTTTCATTTGATTCAAATAGCTTTTTTGAATGTGTTTGCCTTCCATTGGATTTAATTAGCTTTGTTTGAATGTGGTTGACTTTTAATTGATTCAATTTGATCTGTTGAATGCATTTGACTTTCATTTGATTCAAAAAGATTTGTTTGAATGTGTTTGACTTTCATATGATTCAATTAGTATCGTTGAATGCATTTGACAATCATTTGATTCAAAAAGCTATGTTTGAATTTGTTTGACTTTCACTTGATTCAATTAGCTTTTTTGAAATCATTTGACTTTCTTTTGATTCAAAAAGCTTTGTTTGAATGTGTTTGATTTTCACTTGATTTAATATGCTTTGTTTGAATGTGGTTAACTTTCATTTGATTCAATTAGCTTTGTTTGAATGTGGTTGACTTTCATTTGATTCAATTAGGTTTGTTAGAATGCCATTGACTTTCGTTTGATTTAATTAGGTTTGTTAGAATGCCATTGACTTTCATTTGATTCAATTAGCTTTGTTGAATGCATATGACTTTCATTTGATTCAAAAAGCTTTGTTTGAATGTGTTTGACTCTCATTTGATTCAATTAGCATCGTTGAACGCATTTGACAGTCATTTGATTCAAAAAGCTTTGTTTGAATTACCTAGACTTTCACTTGATTCAATTAGCTTTTTTGAATGGATTTAACTTTCATTTGATTTAAAAAGCTTTGTTTAAATGTGTTTGACTTTCACTTGATTTAATTACTTTTTTTTAATTGCATTTGACTTTCAGTTGATTCAAAAAGATTTGTTTGAATGTGCTTGACTTTCATATGATTCAATTAGCATCGTTGAACGGATTTGACAATCATTTGATTCAAAAAGCTTTGTTTGACTTTCACTTGATTCAAATCGCTATTTTGAATGCATTTGAATTTCATTTGATTGAAAAAGCTTTGTTTGAATGTGTTTGATTTTTATTTGATTAAATTAGCTTTGTTTGAATGTGATTGACTTTCATTTGAATCAATTAGCTTTGTTTAATGCATTTGACTTTCAATTCAAAAAGCTTTGTTTGAATGTGTTTGACTTTAATTTGATTCAAATAGCTTTGTTTGAATGATTTTGACTTTCACTTGATTTAAATACCTTTTTTGAATGCGTTTGACTTTCATCTGATTCAAATAGCATTTCTTGAATGTGTTTGACTTTCATTTGGTTCAAATAGCTTTGTTTAAATGTGTTTGACTTTCATTTGATTCAATTAGCTTTGCTTGAATGTGGTTAACTTTCAATTGAGTCAATTTGCTTTGTTGAATGCATTTGACTTTCATTTGATTCAAAAAGTTTTGTTTGACTGTCATATGATTCAATTAGCCTCGTTGAATGCATTTGACAATCATTTGATTCAAAAAGCTTTGTTTGAATTCTTTGGACTTTTACTTGATTCAATTAGCTTTTTTCAAAGCATTTGACTTTCATATGATTTAATTAGCTTTGTTTGAATGTTTTTGACTTTCATTTGATGCAATTAGCTTTGTCTGAATGTGTTTGACTTTCGTTTGATTTAATTATCTTTTTTGAATGCATTTGACTTTCATTTGATTCAGATAGCATTGTTTGAATGTGTTTGACTTTCATTTGATTCAAATAGCTTTGTTTGAATGTGTTTGCCTTCCATTGGATTTAATTAGCTTTGTTTGAATGTGGTTGACTTTTAATTGATTCAATTTGATCTGTTGAATGCATTTGACTTTCATTTGATTCAAAAAGATTTGTTTGAATGTGTTTGACTTTCATATGATTCAATTAGTATCGTTGAATGCATTTGACAATCATTTGATTCAAAAAGCTATGTTTGAATTTGTTTGACTTTCACTTGATTCAATTAGCTTTTTTGAAATCATTTGACTTTCTTTTGATTCAAAAAGCTTTGTTTGAATGTGTTTGATTTTCACTTGATTTAATATGCTTTGTTTGAATGTGGTTAACTTTCATTTGATTCAATTAGCTTTGTTTGAATGTGGTTGACTTTCATTTGATTCAATTAGGTTTGTTAGAATGCCATTGACTTTCGTTTGATTTAATTATTAGAATGCCATTGACTTTCATTTGATTCAATTAGCTTTGTTGAATGCATATGACTTTCATTTGATTCAAAAAGCTTTGTTTGAATGTGTTTGACTCTCATTTGATTCAATTAGCATCGTTGAACGCATTTGACAGTCATTTGATTCAAAAAGCTTTGTTTGAATTACCTAGACTTTCACTTGATTCAATTAGCTTTTTTGAATGGATTTAACTTTCATTTGATTTAAAAAGCTTTGTTTAAATGTGTTTGACTTTCACTTGATTTAATTACTTTTTTTTAATTGCATTTGACTTTCAGTTGATTCAAAAAGATTTGTTTGAATGTGCTTGACTTTCATATGATTCAATTAGCATCGTTGAACGGATTTGACAATCATTTGATTCAAAAGCTTTGTTTGACTTTCACTTGATTCAAATCGCTATTTTGAATGCATTTGAATTTCATTTGATTGAAAAAGCTTTGTTTGAATGTGTTTTTTATTTGATTCAATTAGCTTTGTTTGAATGTGGTTAACTTTCAATTGAGTCAATTTGCTTTGTTGAATGCATTTGACTTTCATTGATTCAAAAGTTTTGTTTGACTGTCATATGATTCAATTAGCCTCGTTGAATGCATTTGACAATCATTTGATTCAAAAAGCTTTGTTTGAATTCTTTGGACTTTTACTTGATTCAATTAGCTTTTTGAAAGCATTTGACTTTCATATGATTTAATTAGCTTTGTTTGAATGTTTTTTGACTTTCATTTGATGCAATTAGCTTTGTCTGAATGTGTTTGACTTCGTTTGAATGCATTTGACTTTCATTTGATTCCATTGTTTGATTTGACTTTGATTCAAATAGCATTTGACTTTTGTTTTTGAATTTGACTTTCTTTGAATTTCTTGAATGTGTTTGACTTTCATTTTGTTCAAATAGCTTTGTTTAAATGTGTTTGACTTTCATTTGATTCAATTAGCTTTGCTTGAATGTGGTTAACTTTCAATTGAGTCAATTTGCTTTGTTGAATGCATTGACTTTCATTTGATTCAAAAAGTTTTGTTTGACTGTCATATGATTCAATTAGCCTCGTTGAATGCATTTGACAATCATTTGATTCAAAAAGCTTTGTTTGAATTCTTTGGACTTTTACTTGATTCAATTAGCTTTTTTCAAAGCATTTGACTTTCATATGATTTAATTAGCTTTGTTTGAATGTTTTTGACTTTCATTTGATGCAATTAGCTTTGTCTGAATGTGTTTGACTTTCGTTTGATTTAATTATCTTTTTTGAATGCATTTGACTTTCATTTGATTCAGATAGCATTGTTTGAATGTGTTTGACTTTCATTTGATTCAAATAGCTTTGTTTGAATGTGTTTGCCTTCCATTGGATTTAATTAGCTTTGTTTGAATGTGGTTGACTTTTAATTGATTCAATTTCATTTGTTGAATGCATTTGACTTTCATTTGATTCAAAAAGATTTGTTTGAATGTGTTTGACTTTCATATGATTCAATTAGTATCGTTGAATGCATTTGACAATCATTTGATTCAAAAAGCTATGTTTGAATTTGTTTGACTTTCACTTGCTTTTTTGAAATGATTTGATTCAAAAAGCTTTGTTTAATGTGTTGTTTGATTCCATCGTTTTTGACAGTCATTTGATTCAAAAAGCTTTGTTTGAATTACCTAGACTTTCACTTGATTCAATTAGCTTTTTTGAATGGATTTAACTTTCATTTGATTTAAAAAGCTTTGTTTAAATGTGTTTGACTTTCATTTGATTCAATTAGCTTTGCTTGAATTGGTTAACTTTCAATTGAGTCAATTTGCTTTGTTGAATGCATTTAACTTTCATTTGATTCAAAAGTTTTGTTTGACTGTCATATGATTCAATTAGCCTCGTTGAATGCATTTGACAATCATTTGATTCAAAAAGCTTTGTTTGAATTCTTTGGACTTTTACTTGATTCAATTAGCTTTTTTGAAAGCATTTGACTTTCATATGATTTAATTAGCTTTGTTTGAATGTTTTTGACTTTCATTTGATGCAATTAGCTTTGTCTGAATGTTTGACTTTCGTTTGATTTAATTATCTTTTTTGAATGCATTTGACTTTCATTTGATTCAGATAGCATTGTTTGATGTGTTTGACTTTCATTTGATTCAAATAGCTTTGTTTGAATGTGTTTGCCTTCCATTGGATTAATTAGCTTTGTTTGAATGTGGTTGACTTTTAATTGATTCAATTTGATCTGTTGAATGCATTTGACTTTCATTTGATTCAAAAAGATTTGTTTGAATGTGTTTGACTTTCATATGATTCAATTAGTATCGTTGAATGCATTTGACAATCATTTGATTCAAAAAGCTATGTTTGAATTTGTTTGACTTTCACTTGATTCAATTAGCTTTTTTGAACTCATTTGACTTTCTTTTGATTCAAAAAGCTTTGTTTGAATGTGTTTGAATTTCACTTGATTTAATTTGCTTTGTTTGAATGTGGTTAACTTTCATTTGATTCAATTAGCTTTGTTTGAATGTGGTTGACTTTCATTTGGTTTGTTAGAATGCCATTGACTTTCGTTTGATTTAATTAGGTTTGTTAGAATGCCATTGACTTTCATTTGATTCAATTAGCTTTGTTGAATGCATATGACTTTCATTTGATTCAAAAAGCTTTGTTTGAATGTGTTTGACTCTCATTTGATTCAATTAGCATCGTTGAACGCATTTGACAGTCATTTGATTCAAAAAGCTTTGTTTGAATTACCTAGACTTTCACTTGATTCAATTAGCTTTTTTGAATGGATTTAACTTTCATTTGATTTAAAAAGCTTTGTTTAAATGTGTTTGACTTTCACTTGATTTAATTATTTTTTTTAATTGCATTTGACTTTCAGTTGATTCAAAAAGATTTGTTTGAATGTGCTTGACTTTCATATGATTCAATTAGCATCGTTGAATGGATTTGACAATCATTTGATTCAAAAAGCTTTGTTTGACTTTCACTTGATTCAAATCGCTATTTTGAATTCATTTGAATTTCATTTGATTGAAAAAGCTTTGTTTGAATGTGTTTGATTTTTATTTGATTAAATTAGCTTTGTTTGAATGTGATTGACTTTCATTTGAATCAATTAGCTTTGTTTAATGCATTTGACTTTCATTTAATTCAAAAAGCTTTGTTTGAATGTGTTTGACTTTAATTTGATTCAAATAGCTTTGTTTGAATGATTTTGACTTTCACTTGATTAAATACCTTTTTTGAATGCGTTTGACTTTCTGATTCAAATAGCATTTCTTGAATGTGTTTGACTTTCATTTGGTTCAAATAGCTTTTGTTTAAATGTGTTTGACTTTCATTTGATTCAATTAGCTTTGCTTGAATGTGGTTAACTTTCAATTGAGTCAATTTGCTTTGTTGAATGCATTTGACTTTCATTTGATTCAAAAAGTTTTGTTTGACTGTCATATGATTCAATTAGCCTCGTTGAATGCATTTGACAATCATTTGATTCAAAAAGCTTTGTTTGAATTCTTTGGACTTTTACTTGATTCAATTAGCTTTTTTCAAAGCATTTGACTTTCATATGATTTAATTAGCTTTGTTTGAATGTTTTTACTTTCATTTGATGCAATTAGCTTTGTCTGAATGTGTTTGACTTTCGTTTGATTTAATTATCTTTTTTGAATGCATTTGACTTTCATTTGATTCAGATAGCATTGTTTGAATGTGTTTGACTTTCATTTGATTCAAATAGCTTTGTTTGAATGTGTTTGCCTTCCATTGGATTTAATTAGCTTTGTTTGAATGTGGTTGACTTTTAATTGATTCAATTTGATTTGTTGAATGCATTTGACTTTCATTTGATTCAAAAAGATTTGTTTGAATGTGTTTGACTTTCATATGATTCAATTAGTATCGTTGAATGCATTTGACAATCATTTGATTCAAAAAGCTATGTTTGAATTTGTTTGACTTTCACTTGATTTAATTACTTTTTTGAAATGATTTGACTTTCTTTTGATTTTGTTTAATGTGTTTGTTTGATTCAATTTTTTTTTCATTTGATTCAAAAGCTTTGTTTGGACTTTCACTTGATTCAATTAGCTTTTTTGAATGCATTTGACTTTTTTGATTCAAAAAGATTTGTTTGAATGTGTTTGACTTTCATTTGATTCAAATAGCTTTGTTTGAATGTGTTTGTTGATTTAATTAGCTTTGTTTGAATGTGGTTGACTTTTAATTGATTCAATTTGATTGTTGAATGCATTTGACTTTTTGATTCAAAAGATTTTTTTGAATGTGTTTTATTTTCACTTGATTTAATATGCTTTGTTTGAATGTGGTTAACTTTCATTTGATTAATTAGCTTTGTTTGAATTTGGTTGACTTTCATTTGATTCAATTAGGTTTGTTAGAATGCCATTGACTTTCGTTTGATTTAATTAGGTTTGTTAGAATGCCATTGACTTTCATTTGATTCAATTAGCTTTGTTGAATGCATATGACTTTCATTTGATTCAAAAAGCTTTGTTTGAATGTGTTTGACTCTCATTTGATTCAATTAGCATCGTTGAACGCATTTGACAGTCATTTGATTCAAAAAGCTTTGTTTGAATTACCTAGACTTTCACTTGATTCAATTAGCTTTTTTGAATGGATTTAACTTTCATTTAATTTAAAAAGCTTTGTTTAAATGTGTTTGACTTTCACTTGATTTAATTACTTTTTTTTAATTGCATTTGACTTTCAGTTGATTCAAAAAGATTTGTTTGAATGTGCTTGACTTTCATATGATTCAATTAGCATCGTTGAATGGATTTGACAATCATTTGATTCAAAAAGCTTTGTTTGACTTTCACTTGATTCAAATCGCTATTTTGAATGCATTTGAATTTCATTTGATTGAAAAAGCTTTGTTTGAATGTGTTTGATTTTTATTTGATTAAATTAGCTTTGTTTGAATGTGATTGACTTTCATTTGAATCAATTAGCTTTGTTTAATGCATTTGACTTTCATTTAATTCAAAAAGCTTTGTTTGAATGTGTTTGACTTTAATTTGATTCAAATAGCTTTGTTTGAATGATTTTTACTTTCACTTGATTTAAATACCTTTTTTGAATGCGTTTGACTTTCATCTGATTCAAATAGCATTTCTTGAATGTGTTTGACTTTCATTTGGTTCAAATAGCTTTGTTTAAATGTGTTTGACTTTCATTTGATTCAATTAGCTTTGCTTGAATGTGGTTAACTTTCAATTGAGTCAATTTGCTTTGTTGAATGCATTTGACTTTCATTTGATTCAAAAAGTTTTGTTTGACTGTCATATGATTCAATTAGCCTCGTTGAATGCATTTGACAATCATTTGATTCAAAAAGCTTTGTTTGAATTCTTTGGACTTTTACTTGATTCAATTAGCTTTTTTCAAAGCATTTGACTTTCATATGATTTAATTAGCTTTGTTTAATGTTTTTGACTTTCATTTGATGCAATTAGCTTTGTCTGAATGTGTTTGACTTTCGTTTGATTTAATTATCTTTTTTGAATGCATTTGACTTTCATTTGATTCAAATAGCTTTGTTTGAATGTGTTTGCCTTCCATTGATTTAATTAGCTTTGTTGAATGTGGTTGACTTTTAATTGATTCAATTTGATCTGTTGAATGCATTTGACTTTTATTTGATTCAAAAAGATTTGTTTGAATGTGTTTGACTTTCATATGATTCAAATAGCTTTGTTTGAATGTGTTTGCCTTCATTGGATTTAATTAGCTTTGTTTGAATGTTTGACTTTTAATTGATTCAATTTGATCTTTGAATGCATTTGACTTTCATTTGATTCAAAAAGATTTTTTTGAATGTGTTTTATTTTTCACTTGATTTAATTGCTTTGTTTGAATGTGGTTAACTTTCATTTGATTCAATTAGCTTTGTTTGAATTTGGTTGACTTTCATTTGATTCAATTAGGTTTGTTAGAATGCCATTGACTTTCGTTTGATTTAATTAGGTTTGTTAGAATGCCATTGACTTTCATTTGATTCAATTAGCTTTGTTGAATGCATATGACTTTCATTTGATTCAAAAAGCTTTGTTTGAATGTGTTTGACTCTCATTTGATTCAATTAGCATCGTTGAACGCATTTGACAGTCATTTGATTCAAAAAGCTTTGTTTGAATTACCTAGACTTTCACTTGATTCAATTAGCTTTTTTGAATGGATTTAACTTTCATTTGATTTAAAAAGCTTTGTTTAAATGTGTTTGACTTTCACTTGATTTAATTACTTTTTTTTAATTGCATTTGACTTTCAGTTGATTCAAAAAGATTTGTTTGATGTGCTTGACTTTCATATGATTCAATTAGCATCGTTGAATGGATTTGACAATCATTTGATTCAAAAAGCTTTGTTTGACTTTCACTTGATTCAAATCGCTATTTTGAATGCATTTGAATTTCATTTGATTGAAAAAGCTTTGTTTGAATGTGTTTGATTTTTATTTGATTAAATTAGCTTTGTTTGAATGTGATTGACTTTCATTTGAATCAATTAGCTTTGTTTAATGCATTTGACTTTCATTTAATTCAAAAAGCTTTGTTTGAATGTGTTTGACTTTAATTTGATTCAAATAGCTTTGTTTGAATGATTTTGACTTTCACTTGATTTAAATACCTTTTTTGAATGCGTTTGACTTTCATCTGATTCAAATAGCATTTCTTGAATGTTTTGACTTTCATTTGGTTCAAATAGCTTTGTTTAAATGTGTTTGACTTTCATTTGATTCAATTAGCTTTGCTTGAATGTGGTTAATTTCAATTGAGTCAATTTGCTTTGTTGAATGCATTTGACTTTCATTTGATTCAAAAAGTTTTGTTTGACTGTCATATGATTCAATTAGCCTCGTTGAATGCATTTGACAATCATTTGATTCAAAAAGCTTTGTTTGAATTCTTTGGACTTTTACTTGATTCAATTAGCTTTTTTGAAAGCATTTGACTTTCATATGATTTAATTAGCTTTGTTTGAATGTTTTTGACTTTCATTTGATGCAATTAGCTTTGTCTGAATGTGTTTGACTTTCGTTTGATTTAATTATCTTTTTTGAATGCATTTGACTTTCATTTGATTCAGATAGCATTGTTTGAATGTGTTTGACTTTCATTTGATTCAAATAGCTTTGTTTGAATGTGTTTGCCTTCCATTGGATTTAATTAGCTTTGTTTGAATGTGGTTGACTTTTAATTGATTCAATTTGATCTGTTGAATGCATTTGACTTTCATTTGATTCAAAAAGATTTGTTTGAATGTGTTTGACTTTCATATGATTCAATTAGTATCGTTGAATGCATTTGACAATCATTTGATTCAAAAAGCTATGTTTGAATTTGTTTGACTTTCACTTGATTCAATTAGCTTTTTGAAATCATTTGACTTTCTTTTGATTCAAAAAGCTTTGTTTGAATGTGTTTGATTTTCACTTGATTTAATATGCTTTGTTTGAATGTGGTTAACTTTCATTTGATTCAATTAGCTTTGTTTGAATGTGGTTGACTTTCATTTGATTCAATTAGGTTTGTTAGAATGCCATTGACTTTCGTTTGATTTAATTAGGTTTGTTAGAATGCCATTGACTTTCATTTGATTCAATTAGCTTTGTTTAATGCATATGACTTTCATTTGATTCAAAAAGCTTTGTTTGAATGTGTTTGACTCTCATTTGATTCAATTAGCATCGTTGAACGCATTTGACAGTCATTTGATTCCAAAAGCTTTGTTTGAATTACCTAGACTTTCACTTGATTCAATTAGCTTTTTTGAATGGATTTAACTTTCATTTGATTTAAAAAGCTTTGTTTAAATGTGTTTGACTTTCACTTGATTTAATTACTTTTTTTTAATTGCATTTGACTTTCAGTTGATTCAAAAAGATTTGTTTGAATGTGCTTGACTTTCATATGATCAATTAGCATCGTTGAACGGATTTGACAATCATTTGATTCAAAAGCTTTGTTTGACTTTCACTTGATTTAAATCGCTATTTTGAATGCATTTGAATTTCA
>NW_018742614.1:0-39544 GCF_001683475.1 Chenopodium quinoa | reverse complement strand
TACAAATGTCAACAGCTTACAGTTATATTAATATACTTTCACAACAACATTTATATTAAACTTTACACAAATATCAACAACTTACATTCATATTTATATACTTTCAACAGCAACTTTTATATTTACCTAAATAGAAAATAAATACCACGAAGAGGGCTAATATTGCAACCACAACTACGATATTACCTGAATTTAAAATATTACCAGAAGTTTGTATCCAATATCGGAGATATCCAAACACCGGTCGACCACTACTAGCGGTGAGATTGACGACGAAGCAAATCGGAACCTCATAGAACTGATAATCGAGCAAGTATCAAATGAAAGACTCAAACATTACAGATCCGTAAAAAAAGGAGAGATAAGATTGTAAAACCAAGAGGGGAATTTGACTATCTAACGAAGAGTAACTCGGGTTAACTCGGGTGTCCTTCCGTTAACGCCTACACGCCAACGCCTACAATTATTGCTGCAACAGCAGTTAGTTGGCAATCTATAGCAAAAGACGCATGTAACCTTACAATCCAACCTGAAAAGACCAAAATACCCCAGATAAACGAAATTCGTTAATCTGGAGAATTGACTGGGGTCGGCTCCTTTATGATTAGATCGAAACAAATGTTAATTACCAATAATAATAATGATACTCAAAATTAAAATATACCATACA
Source organism: Chenopodium quinoa (assembly GCF_001683475.1). Classification (NCBI taxonomy): domain Eukaryota; kingdom Viridiplantae; phylum Streptophyta; class Magnoliopsida; order Caryophyllales; family Amaranthaceae; genus Chenopodium; species Chenopodium quinoa. Next base: position 38,874 of record NW_018742614.1, on the reverse strand, counting down.
TAGAACTTCTACTTAAGTTTCTACTTAACTTAATATTACAAGACAAACACATATTACACAATATTAATTAATTAAAGTCAAAGGTGCAATAAGTAATTCTAAATTACAATGTTAGCATCAACACCTAATACAAAAGGAATAAACTAGCTCAGTGTAAACAACTCTGATAAGCAAAGCAAGTCATGGATGTGGTGGATATGGCGATTGTGAGTCAAAAGCAGTCTTTAAGAGCTTTTGCTCTTTTTCAAGAGAGTGCCAAGAAAAAATCACCATTATCACCTTGTCGTAAAAATTACATACATTGAAACACAAAAGAATTACCCATCTCTTTAACTTCCTTTATATCATTTAGAGTTTCTGCAATTTGGGAATATTTATTAGTTGGTGGTGGTGATGGTCCCCCGACTTGAATTGACATCTTCAAAATATCCAAACATGCTTGGATGTCACTTCTAGTTTTCCTTGGCACTACTAACACTTTCCTCACTCTTACGTTTTTCCCTTAAGATGGTCTTAGGGGGACTTTTGCTCTCTTCACCAGATTGACATGGTTCCTTAGATGGTTCAAAATCATACATTTCATCACTATCCAAGTGTTCATTTCCATCTCCATTTTCTTTGCGAAGTAATGACCTTTCACTTTCACATGCCGGGGAATAACTATATTTACTAGTTGCAAATGATCCACTAAAAAGACTACGAAGTAATGGTAAATGGGGCAAAGGCTTCTTCAAGAACTGGGAAGGTACTCCCTTATGTTTCTATGTTATACAAATTTAAAAAGTTACTTTATTATATACAAAGAAAACTAGTGAAAGTAATTCAACATGGAAGAGCTACTAGTATATTACCTCCAAAAAAGCCCTTCCATCTATCGTCTTGATCAACTTGTGGGCAACTGGTTTCGGGGTCAAATGCAAGGCCAGTCCAATTCAATTCCATTTTGTTCCAGATTTTAAATAGTCCCCTTAAGTCATCGTACTTGTTCCTAGCTTGTTTATCAGTAAATTCTTTGCCGGTTGCTAAATTCAAACTAGTCGCAATGTTATTCAAATTTGTCTTAGTCTCCGTTTTTTCCAACTTTCAATTGTATGCGAATCTCTAAAAGTTTGTGGGTATCTTCATTGTTCCAAGTCATTCTCTCCAGAGGAGACATTTGTGATTAGAAAGTATAAACTTCAAACAAATTAAAATATTACAAACTTTAAGTATATACCTAATGTTTCGGGGTTTTCTGATGTCCTGCGGGAGAGTTACAATTCCGAGACTGGAACCGGACGCCTGTACCTGCAAAATAACGGAGACTCCTGAGAGCTCCGCCTCCAACGGTCAAGTTAGTACCTGATTAAGGAGTAATTAATACAGAAAATTAAAGTAATGAGATCTCTCTAGGTGAGAGTGCTTAGTGTTGGTAATCTGCGTCGTTAGCGAGATTAGCCGGTTGTTAATAACTCTGTTCTTCTCTGCTTGATTTCTTGATTATTCGATTCTCTGATTAATGAGGATTAATCGAGTATTTTAGCCTTGAGAAGCGTGCAACTCTCTAGGTTTAAGGTAAACCTAGGGCTGATCGGGCCTCTAGACTGGATTGGGCCTTGATGGCCGGTTTTCCCATTTGGCATGGGTGGACACGTGGCGTGTCTAAAGTGGTCCGTAGAGGACGTATCTGTGATTGACACGTGGCAGGCTCCTGTTGTCCTTCGTGAAGGACACGTGGCGGAACCTGGTTGGTCCACTTGTCAGACGGTGATTGGTGGATAAAAATCCCCTAATCATTTGCCCCTCACAGGTGGCACGTGACTGGTCACGTGTCGCCTGTGACAGGTGTCGCACGGTGACAGGCGACGGCCTGTTACAGGTGTCATCTTGCAAACGGCCGAGAGATTTTCCCGCCCACATTTTGAATTTGGAAGCGACCTTTCGCCTTCTCACCTTGCCTATATAAGGAAGTGCTGACTTCGGTCATTTTCACATTTGAGAACTTTGCGAGAACATTCGGACCCCTGAACTTGCTCTGACATTTCGGACCTTTTCTGCCTACAGCCTGTTCTGACAAGCCGACTGACCCGAACTTCCAGGACTTCATCAACCGTCACTCGTTCAGGTAACTCAGTTCTCTTACTCTTAATTTTCTTTTTATTTTTTGAAATGGCACCACGGAAGCACACGACACGACCTAAGTTAGTGATCAGCCGGTCACCGGGGACGGCTGAATCTAGGACTAGGAGTGCCGCCTGCCCTTTTCTGGACCCATCTTTGCTCTTTATACAAAGTCCGACTGTATCTGTGTCTATGCAGAACGTGATGGCCAGAACGAAACAGACTGCTATGATATCAAACTCAGACGGCTCCTCCCAAAGGGTGCTCCTTAGTGAAACATCTGACCAGGCGCCGGATGTAGAATTGAAACGAGGCGACTGTCAAGCAGACAGTTCTGAGAGAGGGGCCAAGGTGGTCCCTTCCCATCTTACCGTTGACATGTCTAATTTCCCTCCTGCTCCTTCTAAGGGAGAGGAGGCGGGCCCCTCTAGGAGAGGGGAGGAGTCGTCCTCTTCGGACTCGTCAGAGGACGAGTCCGAGTCCAGCTCTTTTGGCCACAGTTCTCCTGGCTCAGAAGAAAAACATAGCCGCCTACAAGAGGCGAGACGTTCTCATGCAGTTGAGAAGGGGGACAATTGGGCGGAGCCGTCCGCCTCATACAGAGAGGAAAACGCCCCCTACTACTGCAGGGTACCCCGGGGCCGGATCGCAACCATGCAAGACAACGTGGCGAGCTTTATTGCTAACCACAAAATGGGCCCGGAATTTTTACTGTTCGTGCCGGATCCAGAAGACACTGTCGTCTGGCCGGCTGGTACCAGCTATGGTGACGGCTGCTTTGGCTGCTATGGCGGCCATCAAAGCTGGATTGCGCTTCCCATTACATCCGGCGGTTCAGCGGATTTTAGATGGGTATGATCTGGGGTTATGGCAGTTAGCCCCCAACTCTTGGGTAAACGTACTCGGCTATGTGGCCGGGTGCGAAATGAACGGGGTGGAGCCAAGCTTTGAGGCTTTCGCCCACATGAACTATCTCAGCCGGACCCCTAAGTCGGGAGGTACCGGCTGGTATCAATTAACAAGCCATAGGGGTTACCTCATGAGGAGAGGTAAGGCGAACAAATGGAAGGATTGGCGGAACACCTTCCTTATTATCGAGGGTTCAGACACGGAGCTGAACAAACGCTTTAACAAGTGGAATAGGGATCCGCCTCTTCTCGCAGGCGGCCGCAGCATGCCGCCTGTTCCCCAAAGGCTAAAAAAGAGATCCTAGACAAAGGACTCTTTCAAAGTAGAGACTAGGGTGAACTCTACTTCAGGGGTACGAGAGCAAGTACCCTAAACTGCGTCCCGAGCTTCAAGTGGCTCTATGACGAGTATTTTTTGGCCGCCTGTGGCCTCGGCAGTCGGTGCTCTAGAGGTAGCCGGCCTGACAAATACTCTGTTTTTTCACACCTTGTTTACTTGGGATTTTTACTAACTTTGCTGTTTATTTCTTGCAGCTGACGCATGAGTAAAATAACAGCATCCAAGACTGCAGCGGCCATATTGCGGGCCTCGCTCATGAAACAGTCGTATGCCGACTCCCCTAACAAGGAGGCACCCTTGGTTAGCTTCGAAAACTCTTCCTCTTTTAGTTGTCTTATGCATATACTAACTCTTTTTGTTTTCAGTCTGGTACTCCAAGGGCTTCTTCCTCGCAACAGCCGGACCCAAGGCCCGGAGGACGACTGTTGCAAGCTCTCCTGGGTCTTCCAGGAAAACAGTGGCGGCTGAGAAGCAGCCGGCCACTTCTTCAAAAACCCAGGCGGGGCCGCCTAGATGTATGGACAGTCACTTGTAACAACTCACCCTTGCTTCCTTCTTGATTAGGTCTAACTTGTTTATCCTTTCGCTTAATGCAGCCGGCCCCAGGGACTTGACTTGGTTGAGGTAGCCAAGTCTATGGTTAAAGTAGTTCCTCCATCTGACAGGGAGGCGGTCAGGGGTGCCGGCACCCTTGACCTTGATGGGATTTCAGGGGTCCTAGCTGAGGTATACTTAGCATATTTTTTGAGCTTTTGAGTTCCAGGACGCCTGTTAACTTTTTTGATTGGAAACTGACGCCTGTTTTTCTTTGTACTTAGGCCCTGCTCCGAGTCAACAGCATTCGCAAGCCGATTGATCGGAAAAACAAAGAGGTAAAGGCCGCAAAAGCTATGGCCGCCTCCAGCTGTGATAAGGCAATGTTTCAAATTGCCCAAAATGAAGTACTGACCATTGATCTTCTTTATTATCAGGCGCAGGCTACCGCCGCTGTTCGGGCCCAGTTAGAGGCGGCCCAAAAGAAGGTTGACGAGCTGGAGGCGACCGTCACCAACCTTAAGGCCGAGCTAAAACCTCTTCGCCAAAAAATGCACTCTTACGAAGCCATGGAGAAATCTTTGGCCAACGTAAAAGAACGCCTGGTGAACCAAGAGAAGAGTCTTACCCAAGAGCTCTCGGATAAGGCCGAGCAAGAGAAACAAGAGCTCGTCCGGGAGATGGTGGAAGACTCCGCTCAAATCCAGCGCATGACCTGGGAACGACTGTTCCCCAGTGCCGACTTTGCCTCATGGGAAAGAACGTACCGCCAGTGTTCGGAAATATATAATCAACAGATCCTGGCGGCTGCTGAAGAAGAGGCGTTGGACGGTGCGTTGGAGGAGGAAGAGCCGGTTGTGGCGCTTGTGCCACTTGGGGGTAAGGCATCAAAAGAGGGTGCAGCTAAGGCCGAGTCCAGCAAGAAGAGTGCTGACCAGGCGGCAGCTGCTGATACTGAACTGCCCCCTTCTTAAGCTTTAAGTATTTTTTCTTTTCACGGCCTGCGTGCCGTTTGCTTTGTAATTACCCGGCCAGGGGGCCGGGTTTTGAATATTCTGCTGGTCTTTAATGGCCGGCTCATTTTTAATCAAATTTTTGTTTTGGTTCAAATTTGCCTAAGTATTTTTAATTTGTTCACTAGACCGACTGTTGTGTATGGCCGAACGTTAAGACAGGTACAAATAGTAAGTATGCCGCCTATGCCCCTGGACGACTGGTTGTCTGTTTCCAGGATAGATGATCAGTCGGCCATTTATTCAATCGGTATTCGACTCTTTATTCAATTTGTCTGACCAAGTAAAGAATTACCTAGTCGCCAAGGAATTAAGTAGGAAAACAAGCGGCGGGTACCGGTTGTTTCCCTTTATTGCCAATGTTGGCTTTTAACTCGTAATTTGTTAACCTAGCAAGAGTATTGGTTGAGAGCCTTTGTTTATTAAAAACAAGTGGACGACTCATACCTTTTAGGCTCCATACTAAGTTTGAGTGACTATTAAGTTAACATAGGAGTTACTTAGTCTTCGTCACAATCTTGATTGAGTAGTAGAGGTACCAGGCGGCGTAGGCCGGCTAGACCCCTTGATTCGCCAATGTTTGTTGGCTATTAACTCAATAGGTTATCCAGTAGGAATAGGGGTTCGAGTGCCCTTGTTTGTTTAAAACAGGCGGACGACTCAAACTTTTTAGATTCCATACCAAATTTGAAGGAGTGACTATGAGTTAACTTTGGAGTTACTCAGTCGCCGTCACTTTTGTTTGAGAAGTAGAGGTACCAGGCGGCGTAGGCCGGCTTAGACCCCTTGATTCGCCAATGTTTGTTGGCTATTAACTCAATAGGTACCCCCTGCATTTATCCCAAGTAATATAGGCGGTCAACTGACTCAGATGTCAACTGCTACCACTGATTTGGTTAGTGATAGAGTTATCCTTGTCTCAAAAACGGCTACGTGGTTGTCCTTGGGGACAGTCGTATAGGTGCCGTGTAATTAGTTTATAGAACAATGTTCCACCCAAAAGGGAGCTGCTCTCTGCGACGAATTTCATCCGGAGGGATGCCGTCGGACGCCTGCTATGATGTTGGGACAGGTCGAATTAGTTTTTGTAGATTTGATCAGTTGGCTTGGCGCCTGGTCTGATCATTCGGCCGGTGGCCTTGGTAAGTTCTTGGTGAACGTAGGTGCTAAGTAAAAGAAGGGTAGCCGCCTGTTAGGCACAGGATCGGCCAGGCCCTAATCTTTTTAGCTAAGTATTGTGAGTAAAATACTCGATGGAGAGTAGCCGACTGTAAAGGAACAGACGGCATGCCCCTCTGAAGAGGGAGTGAAAAACTCAATGGAGAGTAGCCGACTGTAAAGGTACAGACGGCATGCCCCTCTGAAGATGGAGTGAAACTCCATGGAGAGTAGCCGACTGTAAAGGTACAGACGGCATGCCCCTCGTAATACAAAATTGAATAGTAAGTGCAAACTTTATTAAGTAGCTCTTTTACTTTACATCATTCAGAAGAAATATTTTTTAAGGTTATCTACATTCCAGGTTCGAGGCAACGGTTGTCCGTCTGGTGTTTCCAGACGGTAGGTACCGTCCCTGACTTCCTCATAGATTCGGTAGGGTCCTTCCCAGTTGGGAGTTAGTTTGCCAGACTCATTAGCCCTACCAACTGCTTCCATTTTTCTAAGTACAAAGTCCCCTACTTTGAGTGGACGCCTGTGTACTTTTTTGTTGTATGATCTAGTCATTCTCAGGCGATAGATCTCATGGCGCAAAACAGCATTGCCCCTCTTTTCAGGAAGTGAGTCTAATGCCAGGCGCATAGCTTCCCAGTTTGCCTCTTCGTCATATAGCATTACTCGAAGAGTCGGCTCGTAGTGTTCTATTGGAAGAACAGCTTCTGCACCATAAGTTAGGAGGAATGGAGTTTCTCCAGTCGCCCCTTTTTCAGTCGTCCTAATGGCCCAGAGAACATGTGGTAGTTCATCTGCCCATAGGCCGCCTGCTCGTTCAATCTTTTTCTTGAGACCGTCTGAGATGATTTTATTAAAGGCTTCTACCTGGCCGTTTGCTTGTGGACGGCCGACAGATGCAAAGTAATGTGCAATTCCTTGGTCTCCCAACCAGCTTTTGAGAACAGGCGTCTCAAATTGGGGACCATTATCAAAAACCATAGACATGGGAACCCCGAACCGAGTGATGACGTTTTTCCAAATGAATGACATTACATCTTTCGTCTTGATTCCCTTTACAGCCTCCGCCTCTACCCATTTAGTGAAGTAGTCAACGGCAACAAGTATATACCTTCTGCCGCCTGTAGCAGGCGTATATGGACCCAGAATGTCCATGCCCCACTTAGCAAACGGCAGTGGGCTGTGAATGGTAGTGAGGTCAGTAGCCGGACGGTGAATTAATTTGCCAAACCTTTGGCACTTGTCACATTTTTTCACCATCTCCATTGCATCTGCTTCCAAAGTAGGCCAAAAGTAGCCCTGCCACCTTGCCCTTTGAGCAAGCATCCTACCACCTATATGGGAAGCACAGAAACCAGAGTGAAGATCATCTAGTATCTCTCGTCCCTTTTCAGGAGTAACACACTTTAAGAAGGGTTGAAGGTAACCCTCTTGTGAAGTTCTCCTGTATCATTTCAAAACAGGAGGCTCGTTTTTTCAGTGCTGCCGCCTGTTGAGGATCATCCGGCAGTGTACCGTTTGTCAGATATGCCCTGATTGAATCCATCCAGGTTGAGCTTCTGTCTAGGATTCCAATAGGGTTTTCCTCGATGCTTCTCTTCTCCATTACTTCCCAAAAACAGTTCGAGGAGTATCGGAGGAGGCGGATGATGCTAATTTCGAAAGTGCATCTGCCTGGTTGTTTTCTGATCTCGGCACTTGGATTAGATGGAAATCCTCAAGGGAGCCGACTGCTTGTCGGACCGCCTGTAAATACTTGATCATGGCCGGATGTGTTGCTTCGTATTCGCCATTGTACTGACTCACTATCAATTGTGAATCAGAACAGGCGTCTATTTTTCTTGCCCCTGCCGCCCTTGCACATGCGGATCCCGGCTAGTAAAGCTTCATATTCTGCTCATTGTTTGAAGCCTGAAAACTGAAGCGTAGAGCATACTCGAACCTGTCGCCCTCTGGAGATTGACATACGACGCCTGCTCCACAACCGTTTGAAGTAGAGATTCCGTCCACATATACCTTCCAGACTTGGTCTGGAATTTGAGAGTCAGGAGGACGAGTCATCTCTACAATAAAGTCAGCAAAGGCTTGCCCCTTCACTGCTTTTCTAGGCTCGAAAGTAACTTCGAGACTGCATTTCTATGGCCCATTTGATCATTCGTCCGGACGACTCCATGGTGGTAAGGGGCCGCTTGATTGGTTGGTCGGTATACACGACGACTGCATGTGCCAGAAAGTAGGGCTTCAATTTTTAACAGCCATGAAGAGTGCAAGACCAAATTTCTCCACTAGGGGATACTCAACTCGGCATTTTTCAGTACGTGACTGACAAAGTAGACCGGGAGTTGACAGCCGTCCCTTTCAGCAAGGAGCACAGCGCTTAACGCATGATCAGAGACAACCTTTAATTTCTGGAAGGCGGCCTCAGCATCCGGCCCCCATTCAAACCTTGCCTTTTTCTTAATTGCCTGGAAAAAGTATAGGCATTTGTCGCCTGATCGGCTTAGGAATCTCCCCAAGGCCGCCAGACAACCTGTTAACTTCTGAACCTCTCGGACGGTACGAGGCGACTGCATGTCAATGACCGCCTGCACCTTCTCAGGGTTCGCTTCTATTCCTCTCTGGTTGATAAGGAATCCGAGAAATTTCCCAGACTCAACTCCAAATACACATTTCTTGGATTGAGCATGACATGGTGCCGCCTGAGTGTGGCGAAAGTTTCTCGGAGGTCCGTCAGATGATCTTTCTGAAGTTTAGTCTTGACAATCATATCATCAATATATGCCTCGACGTTTCTCCCAATCTGATCAAAGAACACTGTGTTTATCATTCGTTGGAAGGTAGCCGGGGCATTCTTAAGACCAAACGGCATGACCGTGTAACAGTACAATCCCTGATCAGTGACGAAGGCCGTCTTCTCCTGATCTTTCTTCCATAAAGGAATTTGATGAAAACCAGAATAGGCGTCCATAAAACTCATCAAGGCATGTCCGGCTGTTGAGTCGACCAGATTATCAATTTTAGGCAGAGGGTAACTGTCTTTGGGGCACGCCTTGTTCAAGTCTGTGTAGTCTACACACATTCGCCAGGTGCCATTCGGCTTTTTTACAAGCACCACATTTGCAACCCAATCTGGGAAGTAACATTGCCGAATGAACCGTGCATCAAGTAATTTTTTGACTTCGGCGGCTGCCGCCTGACCTCTTTCTTCACCATGGTTCCGCTTCTTTTGCCGTACCGGCTTCTTTTTCGGATCCACAGCGAGTTTATGTACTGCCAGATCAGGACTAATGCCTGGCATTTCATGGACTTCAAATGCAAAGATGTCCTTGTATTCTTTCAACAGGTTGTGAAAGTCATCACCAAGGTTTTCTCAGAGCAGTCGTCCCAACTTTGACTGTTCGGTCAGGACGGGAATCGTCTAATATCAGGTCCGCATGCTCACCAGCCGGCTGAGGGCGGAACTCATCCGGCCGGTCCTCTGCCAATGATTGCTATTTTCTTGCTTTTCTTGCGGACTCTGTCTGGGGCGCCTTTCTCTTTTTGTCGCCTGTTTCTTGAACAGGCGCACTCTTCTTGACGTTGTCAAGGTCTGTTTTTTCTCCACTTGACCCAGTGGCCATAACAGTGGGCTTGACATCCGAGAGATAGCATTCTCGGGCCATCCTCTGATCTCCTCTTAGGGAGCCGACTGTTCCATTATCCCTTTCAAACTTAAGCAGCATAAGTGACGGGATTATAACAGCCTTGGAATTATTCAGGGTTGGTCGACCCAGAATCATGTTGTAGGCCGAGAGTTCCTCTACTACTAGGAACCGGACTACCATGTGTCGTCCTTCCCCTTTTTCGCCCAGGCGAATGGGTAGATCTACTCGTCCCAGTGGGTGGACGACTCCTCCTCCAAACCCTATTAAAGGGTGGGAGGCCGGATGTATGCAGTCCGTCTGATATTTCAGTTTTGACAGACATTTGCTGCTGATGAGATCTGAGGAGCTCCCGGTATCTATGAGGATTCGGCCAACTCTCTGGTTGGCCACTTTACATTCAATAACGAGAGGGTCGTCATGCGGCCCCCTTATTCCTCCTAGATCCTCTTCAGTGATGACAATCTCAGGAAATGTATATTTGGACGGCCGTTCTTGGTGAACGGAATTTACATCTAACCGCCTTATATTATCTTTGTTGCCCCTAATAGTGGGGCCGCCTCCTGAGAAGCCGCCTGCAATGGTGTAGACGACTGCATCATCTGTATCGGAACTGTCGGCCTGTTGATTCTTTTTGGCCGACTGCTTTTTTGAGGAAGTATTCCCCGTAGATTTCTTGACATAAGTGTCAAGATCACCTTGATCAGCCAAGCGGTCTAGGTACCGCATGAGACTGATGCAGTCATTGGTGTGATGACCAACGTCATCATGGTAAGCACAGATTTTGTCTTGGTTCCGGTTGCTCGCAGAACCCTTCATGGGGAGCGGCTTCTCAATTGAGAGCCGTCCCTTTATTTCTTTTAGGATAAACTGGTTTATCCTTGTTAAACACATACTTTGGGGAGTATGGTTTGAATTCTTTTTTCTTTTTCTGGGCCGGCTGTTTAGAGGAATCAGCCGCCCAGACCTCTTTTCTTTTCTCATCTTTGTTGGACGACTGTTTCTGTCGTCCCTCTCTTTTGTCGAACCTCTTCCCGTCCGACTGTTTTATCGTACACAGATCAGTCGCCTGTATATAGGCTTCTGCTTCAATCAAGGCCTCTTGAAGAGTCGCCACCCTTTTTCGAACTAAATCAAATTTAAAGGTAGACCCGTCTTTGAGACCTCTAAAAAAGTCAGTATAAGCTACCTCATCCGGTAACCCTTGAATCTGTATCCTCATCAGGTTGAACCGCCTGATGTAAGAACGAAGCCCCTCCTTCTCGCCCTGCTGAATTGTTCCCAAATCAAGGGTCGTTTTCTTCGCAGGGATGTTCATAGCGAAGTTGGAGGCAAATAAGTAAGCAAGCGTCCTGAAGTTGTTTACACAACCAGTCGGCAGGTTGCCGAACCATTGCTGTGCAATTCCCTTGAGAGTCGCTGGGAAACACTTGCACCAAGTGGGATCATCCAACCCTTGAAGGTACATCAGGTTGGTGAATGCCATCAGATGGTCTTCTGGGTTAGTAGTGCCGTCATAGGCGCCTACTAGAACATTTTTTACTTTGGCCGGCTGAGCGGCTTCAGTAATTTCCTTGGAGAAGGCCGACGGCTGTTCACCAAGTCTAAGCAGCCGTAGCTGCCAGTCCATAGGTTGGACGTTTTTTGCTGCAGGTCCACCAAATGGAGGTGGCTGCATAAAATACTGTTGTTGCGGCACAAATGGTAAGTTTGGTACCGCCTGGGCACTATGAAAGTCGGACTGACGGGAGGTGCCGCCTGACTGACTCTCATGGTACGACTGAGTATGCCTCATTGAGGCATTTCGCAAACTGTCCTGAAAATTTGAAGTAGAAGCCGACTCTGATAATCGATCACTCTTCTTCTGCTCTAGCAGGTGCCGAGCATCTGTGAACGTTTGCTTTGACCCATCCGCCTGAATATGACGAACCGGTTTCCTATTTCCTGTAGGATAACGGAGTTTTGTGAAATCAAGAGCAGGTGGCTCCCGCTTCTTGGATTTAGGATGGGGAGTCGCCTCTCGCCCTTGAACTGGCTTCCTCTTCAGTGAAGTGGAAGGTTTCTTGGCCGACTGCTCTTTGACTGAAGCAGGCGGTTTTTTGTTGATCAACTCTTGAATCTCTCCCTTGAAGTCCCTCATGAAGGTCATGAGTTCGTTCCTTGTGATGGGAGCAGACCCATCAGTCGGCTGTTGCCGAGCAAGCGGTGCGCCTGCTGGCTCGCTTCCTGTTTGAAGATGCTCCCGTTCCCTCCTTTCGGTATGACGGGTACGTCGGGCCCTTAGGGTCCCGTCTGGAGCTGTATGAGTTTCAACTTCAAATTCACTTTCGGTATCATGGTCCGACTGAACTTGAGGGTCGTCTATGGGACGCCTCTCTTCTGGAGTCGGTACAGACTTGGATGCCATCTCTGAAGTACTCTCCCCACAGACGGCGCCAAATGTTTCGGGGTTTTCTGATGTCCTGCGGGAGAGTTACAATTCCGAGACTGGAACCGGACGCCTGTACCTGCAAAATAACGGAGACTCCTGAGAGCTCCGCCTCCAACGGTCAAGTTAGTACCTGATTAAGGAGTAATTAATACAGAAATTAAAGTAATGAGATCTCTCTAGGTGAGAGTGCTTAGTGTTGGTAATCTGCGTCGTTAGCGAGATTAGCCGGTTGTTAATAACTCTGTTCTTCTCTGCTTGATTTCTTGATTATTCGATTCTCTGATTAATGAGGATTAATCGAGTATTTATAGCCTTGAGAAGCGTGCAACTCTCTAGGTTTAAGGTAAACCTAGGGCTGATCGGGCCTCTAGACTGGATTGGGCCTTGATGGCCGGTTTTCCCATTTGGCATGGGTGGACACGTGGCGTGTCTAAAGTGGTCCGTAGAGGACGTATCTGTGATTGACACGTGGCAGGCTCCTGTTGTCCTTCGTGAAGGACACGTGGCGGAACCTGGTTGGTCCACTTGTCAGACGGTGATTGGTGGATAAAAATCCCCTAATCACCTAATATATACAATATATATCATCTTTTTCACCCAAATTATATATATTACTAAAATATTGTTTTTAATGGAAGAACTTTAAAAACCTTTCCACGGACAAGACACAAAATGGCAGGTTCACTACCAAAAAAATGAGAATAGACAATACTTAAGGTTGCAACACTTACAGAAATGATACTCTTAGTAATCTAAAGCAACAATATTTATCTGTTACCTTGAATTAAAGTAACAGATAAAAAAGTGTTGCTCTAGAATATATAAGGCTACAGTCGCTTAAAGTGTTACCTTTTTCTAGTCTAAGACAACAAATATAATCATTGTTGCATGAAAAGATAACAATAACAAAACTATTGCTTGAAAATGTAACATTAATATCTATGTTGCCATCTACGACAACATTTATATTAAAAAGACAACATAATTTAAGATATTGCTTTTTTGGCGAGTGTGTGTAATGTGTGATATATATATATATATATATATATATATATATATATATATATATATATATATATATATATATATATATATATAGTTTGGTGGAGTTGGTGGTGAAGTCACCTTGTGACTTTGAGGTCACAAGTTCGAGCCCTACAACCTACTAAATGCTTGGGAGTGGCAACATTTAGAAACATTTTTGAATTGTCTCCTTAGATGGCAACATTTTTCATTTGTTGTCTTTGTAAAAGTGTTGCCTTATGTATTATTTTACCTTGGTTTTCAAAATTGTTGCCTTTGAATAAAAATGTGTTGCCTTATGAATAGACAACGGGGGCATATACTACGCCTCATATGTGTTGCCTTAGCTACAAGGCAACACTTTTGTTATATTAGGCAATGATTTTTCACTGTTACCTTTGCTTTATTTTGTTGTGGTGGTTGCAGTTTCATCGATTGAAAGCATTCTTTAGGTATAAGAAAACATAATATAAGAAAAAATAAGAACACATATAAAATCTACCAAGGTATTTATAATCCATTTTTTTTTATAAGAAAACATTGTATAAGAAAAAATTAAATAATAACAACATCCTCACTCCATCTACATTATATCCCCTTTTTAGATTTTCCCCATTATTTTAATTTTATACAAACAATATACTAATTAATTTCCCAATAATATTAAAAACAAAAAAAATGTTTTGGAGATAAATCACATCAACCAAGTCAATTTTACCAAGAACACATATAAAATCTACTACTTAACTAATCAAACACATCAAGTCACCAACAAGCTAAGTAATACATCAAGAAAAAAAAAATATTAAGCATTCATGAGCACATAAGTTAATAATTTTTCTTGCAAAGATAAGAAATAAAAATGAAAAAGAACAAGATCAACTTACCTACGTTGCAGGTTGCAAGTTGAATCTAGAAGTTGCAAGTTGAGTGTAAGGATGACAATCGTAAACGGATATCCACTAACCCGATATAATTCAATGGACGAAAATCCGCGTTAAATGGATGAAGGGCGGGTGATGGATGAAGCGGGTGACGGATCGGGTTGGATTCAAGTGGGGCTCCGTTTCATCCGTCACCCGATCCGTCATCCGTTTATCATCTGATCCATCATCCACCCATATACTTTATACTATATATTTTAGAAAAATAATTCATATTTTATACTGGATTTTTTTTTATTTGAATTAATATAAGTATATATTTCTATTTTTTGACTTGTTTTTTTCTGAAATAATATAAAACCTTCCCTAATTTCAGAAACCCTAACCCCTTACTTCCTCAGTATTGAACGCCTCTCACTCTCTCAGCCACTCAGTCTCACACTCATACACTCTTGCCTCATGTTAATATATGAGACATGGAAGAAATCATTTTACATAAGCATAGTGCTTTAATTATCATTCTGTTATAAGAAATCCACACTAGTGCCTTAAATATACTCAATTATAGTGCCGAAACAGTGAAACTATCATTTTGGTTTATTATGAACATAATTATTTTGTTTTGATAAATTTGATGTTTATGCATTTACTAAATTAGCCAACTTAATCAATAGTGATAATTTTGAATTTTTTATGTATTTATAAAACTCAAAATTATAATCCATCACCCGCTAAGCATCCGATCCACCCGTTTCACCCGCGGATGACGGGTGGATCGGATGCGGGTGATGGATTTTGCGGGTGACGAGTGGATCGGGTTGAGCGGATGGTGGATGCGGGTGATGGTCCATCCGACCCGAATCCGATTCGTTGCCATTCATAGTTGAGTGGTGAGAGTATAGATTTGTATGAGAAGTTTTTTTTTTTGACAATTGTATGAGAAGTTAAAGATGGGAAAAACAATGAATACTAGTAGAATGAATGAAGTTTTTAATGCTAGTTTTATTTATCTCTAGTAATGTATGGTAGGTAGGGTATTAATTGCTCTTGTACTTTACAAAATGTGTTTTCATAATTTGTATATAAACCGTGATAGTAGTTGCTACATACTACATCATATGGAGTACTTACATGTTTGATGTTTGAAAGGGTAGAAATTGTTATTAATGAATCTATAATAGTATTCATAGTTATCTTTTGGCTTTGGATAACTTCGGCATGTAGCCATTACGGCAGTAGGACTTATGGCAATTTATGCCTATTGGACTTTTAGCTTGCTTTACTTTAATTATCATTAATTAAATTTAACTAGATGAAACCCATGCGATACACAGTTTGTTAGCATTTTTTTAATAAATATTTTTCATATTTATGTATGTATCATATATATATATATATATATATATATATATATATATATATATATATATATATATATATTACAATACCATTATACAAATAATATATAGTATTATATGTAAATTTATTATTTTACTCCACATTATAATGTTTCCATTCGATAATCCTCCAAATAACAACAACAACAACAACAATAATAATAATAATGGTTTAAAAAAAACAAGTATGTGTCCTGGTCTAATCTGATCTGAATTTTTCTGATCTGATCTGATCTGAATTTTTCTGATCTGATCTGATCTGATCTGAATAATTCCGATCTGATCTGATCTGAACTGAAAATCTGAAATAAGTTGAAGAGAACATGTCCTAGGTGGGGATGTAAATCCAAGTGGGGGTGGGCGGGGATGGTTTTGGAGTTGTGCCCGGTGGGGCGGGGATGGGGATGAAAATTGGACCAGCCGCAGGGATAGGGATGGGGATGGGAAGGCCAACATCCGCCTCGCCCCGCCCCATTGACATCCTTACTTAAGGCGCGTGCCATGCACGCGACGGTAAGTCTAATGTTTTTTAAGAAAATTAATTATATCCAACAAATAAAATTTGATTAAACATATCATATATATAAATTATAAGGTCATAATCTATATTAATAGGCAAAGCAAAAAATAAAAAAAAATGGATTTTTTTGGGCTGCCCAAACCAGAGATTTTTTTAGGCAGGATTTGATTTGATAAACATAAAAAATTAATCAAATAACAGATTAAAATCTCCACTAAAACTATTAGCAAAAATGCATAACACACACATATATAAAAAAAAGGAAATGATAACTGTCACTACATCGGGTACGGTGTGTCTTTCAGTATGCAGATCATTTACGAATGTCAAATGTAATAAATTTATCATCTCAATTAAGTATCTCAACAAAAGATAATTTTTTTTTTTTTGTGCTTTTACTAAGATATTGATTTTTTAATTACGTAATTTATAAAAAAAATTGATTGATATTTTATCTTTTCCTAGATTTAGACATATGATATAATTGTCAAACACAACATTTATTTATAATTATACTACACTCTATAAATCCTTAATTTTTGATAATATATAAATAGTGGTAAAATTTTAGAAACAAAATTGTAATTAATTTGAATATATAGTTATATTAAAATTGAAATAAAATATTAGCTAGACGTATTTGAAAAAAAAAATTAAGTGATGTTAGTAATCTCTTTAACATTTATAATTATAATATGATCGAATCAATGTATTATTATGTTTTTGGAAAAATTTAATAATACTCCGTTTAAGAAATAATTAAAAAGTAGTTAAAATAATTATTTAGGTAGATGTGTATAGAAAATAATGAACACCAAGTAAAAAAATATATATATTTGTCATAGAAATAATATAAAATATATGGAAAGATATTATTATAGAATCAAATATTAATAATAAAAAAGAAAGTTAAAAGGGAAGGGTAATTTTGGAGGGAATAAACAGTTGTAGGATGTGACACGTGTCACTCCCGGTGTTTGTTTTAGTATTAAGTTATTGATTGATTTTAATACTTTGTTTTGTAAAAATCATAGAAAATAGAGTATTCATCCTATGAGAACGTGTAACCCCAATTTACAAAGTTTAAGGAATCTACTTTCTAGGTAGTCAATTCAAATTTTATGATTAAAAAAGGATATAGGTTGAAATTGGAAAACGGACAGACCTGTAGTAAGAAATTTGTGGTGTTACTAAGCCTAAATGTCAGATTTTTTGTGGATTGGTTAAAATTTATTTTTATAAAATCCCAAGTCAAATACACTCCTAAATACATAAGCTTACTGTGAAAATTTTATTTCTTATTTTTATTATAAAAAACGATTTTTTTTACGTAATAAAAAGTAAAGTGGTTGTGTCAAAAAAAAAGTAAAGTGGTTGAAAATGGTACTTTGCTAGAATTCCATTATCATTCTTTAGAGCTTCCTTATGCATTTTGTACAATTATCATTGCTTCCATTTCGTACTATACATATTGATGATGCATACAAGGGGAACAATCAAACAAACCATGTATACTCACTCTCAAACTCGCTTGCAGTTGTGGGGAATATTTTTCAAGCGTTAACCCCCTAGCTTGAACCCCATTGTGATCATACACAAAAGTACGGTGGCGTCCAAAAGGGAAAAAGATAGAGTAAAAGAGTCGCCAACAAGTTTTAGGAACTTGTAAACCGTTCACGAGGTGAAGGTTACACCCCTTAACGATCCAAGAGATCGTCAACTCCATAAGGTCTTGAACCAAATAAGGGTTCGGGGATGAAGGTACAAATCCAACCTAAAAGAGATTGAACCTGCCCTAATAATAGGCCTCTACTTTATTCTGATCGTATTCATGTGCGCTTTTTGACTAACATGCAATCAATAGGATTAACCCTAAACCTGTTTATCTATGTTGGTTGAATATTAATGCACAAATAAATCTATTATTGGCGATCACTTGAATTACAATCACATTAACCCTAACAAGATTATTAATTATCTTATTAAGCGTGATTACAAGTACCAATTCCCTTTAAACATGCATAAAAAGGCGTGATCAAGCAATAACAATAAATATATATCAAGCAACATAATAATAAATAATAATAATTATGATCATCAAAATAAAATTATAACAATATTCATGTTCATAATCATCAAAACAATAATCATAACAATAATCATCATAATAATAATTATAATAATCATAATAATAATAATCATATTAATCATAATAATAATCATGTTAATCATAATAATAATAATTATCAAAATAAAATTATAATCATAATCAAAATAATTATAAAAATAATCATAAATCATGTTAAAGCATAATAATAATAGCAAGATCCTAGGCATGATACTAACAAGATTAATAACAAATCCTAGCATGTCACTAAGCAATAAAAAATCAAATCTTTAACCCTAACATGATACTAACAATCATAAATATTAGAAAGAACATAAAAGGCATCATACTTTAATCATACTTGATATTAAAATTACCTTAGACATGATACTAGGAATTAAAATAATAATCTAAGCATGATCTCTATATCATAACATCAATAAAAACCATTAAAGTACATACTTTGATGCCTCGTACCTCTTTCTAATAACAAAATACACATGTTAGTAACTTCAAGGAAAATAATAAATAAACAATTAAATTAAATAATTGAAAGAGAGATTTGGGACCAAACCCTCAGAAATTAAATCTTTCACGTCTAGGGCGAAGGCAACTTCGAATATGGCTAGGTGTATCTAGATCTTGCGAATGCGGAATTTTGTATTTGAAAAGCAAGTTTAGAAAAAGAAAGAGATGGAGAGATGGATTAGAGAATGCGAGAATTGATGATTGTGAATGAAAACTGGTTGTAGGTGAATGAAAACGGAGTTTTTACGACGTTATTTATAGAGAAAATCAGCCAAAAAGATAAAATTAACAGAACAGAGCATTGGCGCACTGAAAAACAAACCAGCGCCAACGCTGGCTGTTGGCGCCAAGCGTAGCGCCAGGCGCTACAACTGGCGTTTGGCGCTGATTTCAGAAATTCACGCATTTTCTAAAATCAGATAAAAATTACCGTACAGGAGGATAAAATCGTATTTTCCCCAAAAATGCTCTTTGATTTTAATTAAAACTCTGAAAAGTCAATTTATCAATGCTAATTGAATTAGGAATGAAAAGAACCTTCTAGAAGAATCTAGAAGACTAAAATCATTCCTAATTGCATTAGGAATGATAAATCATATTAGGCCCTCCCCTAGATCATTGGGCCGCATATGAGGCTCAAACCGGGCCCAGTTTAGTAAATTGGTCATAACTTCCTCAATATTCATCGGAATTGGGCTTATAATATATCGTTGGAAAGCTCTTGTCAAGCCTCATCCAACTACATTACTATCGGACCCATATCATGGACCAACCAAATTGGATTGGCTGTTTTCTTAAAATAAGTTTTCAAAAACAGAAAGAAGAGAAAAGAATTAAAACTATCCGCAACACTAGACTTTCCACATTTTCACTTCATTCGATTATGATTCGACGTGAAAGATACTCATCACTAGGTTTGGTTTTGGGGAGACACAAATGGGTGTCTACAGCGGTCGGTCAAATTCTACTTGGTTTCCAAAGTAGAAAATCGGCACGTATTGTGCCCTGAGGTTATGAAACACACAAAAGTAGAAAAGTTAGTAAATGTATGTAAAAAATAATATGAAATCACAAATAAAAAGAAAAAAAATATTAACTTTGACTTTGAGTAGCTATCTTGAGGAATTAGTAAAAGTAGTGTCAAAATGATCAATTTGATTTGAGGCCAAGTCTTTCTACAATTTTTTTATTTTACCTTTTTTTTTTTACCGAAAATAAAATTTTTGATTACCTTTTTTTTTCTTTATATATATATATCTAATTATAGTGCCGAATTAATTTAGACTTCTTTTATGATTTTTTTTTTAGTTGTTCTCTTCAATATTTTTTTTTTCGTCCCCCTTTTCGTGAAGAGTGGGTGGTATATATATGGGAGCAAATGGGAGCTAAAATACAAAATACAAAGAATATACTATTATACGAAATAAATATGTACAAATACAAGAGTTAGGTAGAAATTGTAACCAAGATTCGTCTTAATGAGGTAGAGGACAAATAGAATTAGCCTACTACTTCATGCAGAACTTAATTACTAATTTGACTGAATCAAATGACAATATTATTATTGACTAAAAATAATTAAAAGTACTACTATAATTTTAATACAATTGTTAATTGGTACTACTTTCCCTTGAAGAGTGTATTTCTTTGTACTTACTCTTCGTATTTCAAACTTACCATAGCAAAATAAGATTATTACAAAACCCACTTATCAGAAAATAACAAGGAGAAAAATGTTGATTGTCATTGATTGTGGAAAGTCATATCACATTACCGTTTGGGAAGAAACACGGCTCAGTGATACAACGTATTGTCATATATCACACCATTTTCTGATTTTCATTGCTAAATTACAACCATGGCTAACCATTTTCTTCCTCTGCATGGATTTCACATATCAATTGAGTGGTAATGGCAAAGGTATCTTTGCTTAGAGCCATTCTTTCACTGTCAAACATTGTTGTCATTGCAATAACCAGGAAGAGGAATATCATGCATACTTACACTTGTTATTTCTGAGTGTATGGAACAGAGAAAAGATGAGTCGTTGTATAGCTGTAATGGTGTTTTGGTGAGGATTTGAAAGGAAGGAAGAAGATGAAAAATGGAGTAGTATTACGTTATTAACAAAGTGAAATTGGTGGAACTAAAACAATTTAAATTAAAGAAGTTAAACAAAAACAAAAAAAATTAAAATATACAAATTGGGGGGGGGGGGGGGAGTAGCCCTGACTGTGACTTTGCCTTGGTATTAGATTAGTATGCAACTATGCATGCATTACATGCATGCTTTTGCATTATCAAAGTGTGTTCATTTGTCTTTTGTGATTTTTTTTCCTTTTTTTTTTAAATGATTGAAAATATTAGAATAATAATAACAATAGAATACATGAAATCAGTAGTGCTAAACTTTATCCAGGGTTAGAAAGTGATACTATAGAAACGGTCACGATTTTAAAATTGTACAGATTAAAGAGTTAATATTTGATACTCTCGACCAGGATATGTCAAACGGAATAATTGTTACATACGTCAATGATAACAACATTGTTTTTATTTCATTTTTAAAAGATAACATTATTACTATTATTAGACTAAACGATTACACGATTGAGATATGATAAAAGTACGGATAAGATTTACTCCCTATAAAAATGGAAAATTCCCTTATCCGAAATCACCGTTCACCCCCTTCTCTACCAAAAATACACCCCTTACCTTTTTATCTTCGGTTTCCATGGCTCCTGGGCCCCTGGCAACCAAAACCGCCAAGCTCCATCTCCGTTCGACGAGCATTTTCGAGTGCTAAATTTATATTTAGCTTTGATTATGGCGTTAGTGGTGCTACTAATAGCGTTAATGATTTTCATAATCATGAATAAATGACGAATTGAAGTTTTCGGCACGGAGTGTACAAGGTTCGATTTGTGCTTCAAATTAACATCGTGTTTTGTTCGTAAATTAGGAGTACAAATTGTAAGGGTTTTGTATACTTCAAAATTATAATTAAGCACTACCTGACTTTGTCTCTTATGTCTAATTATTGCGGTTGTTGTTAGCAAAATTAAATTTGTTATTATAATTATGAAATTACGCAAAATTTATTAGTTAATTGAAAGAAAGTATAGAAAATAGGGGATCAAAATGTGTTGTCTACACATACCTTACAGATATTCTTTGAAACAAAGGGATATCATTGAGCATACACAGTTAGTGCAAGGTTTTATGATAGGGGAATTATTCAGAATAGCAGTAGTCCATTTGCTTCTCCCTAGAGGTGATTATTGGGTGGGGTAGCCCAATGATAATAGGGTCAGGGCCAAGCTTAAAGGACTTTTAATAGACAGCACCTTTAATGAACAGGGTCCTTATTGGGTAAGGTCAATATAGGGCTATATTGTTTTTTTTTTTTTCTAATTTAATTGATAAAGAAAATATATAATGTAAAAATAATTGCATAGATAAATTTGTATTCATATATACTTAATAATGGTTTTGTCCAATATATATTTTAATTGATATTTTGTAAGCCCGCCTATTAACCCGCGACCCGTATTGGCCCGACCCAATATTGACCCTATAAAATGTGGTCTTCTTTGACCCGACCCGTAATTTACCCGCACCGACCCTATCACCAACCCGCCCAATAACCAGGTCTAAACCTCCCGTAGTTTTGGTGGGAAAGAAGGATGGAACTTGGAGGTTGTGTGTAGATTATAGAGAATTGAATAAAAGAAATGTCAAAGACAAGTTCCTAATTCTTGTTCTGGAAAAACTGATTGATGAGCTTATTGGAGCTACAAGTTGGATTTAAGGGCAGATTATCATCAATTGAGAGTGCATGAGGAAGATGTTCATAAACAACTTTTAAGACTCACACTGGGCATTATGAATTTTTGGTTATGCCTTTTGACTTGACTATTGCTCCAGCTGCTTTTCATGGATGAATCAAGTATTTAAACCACTGTTGAGAAGTTGTGTATTAGTATTCTTTAATGATATTTTGGTGTATAACAAGACCATGGAGCATTGGCAACATTTAGAAAAAAATAATTAAGTTAATGAGAAAGAATTCTATGTTCATCATAGAAAGCAAATGTAGTTTTGTAATTGACAAGGTGGAATATCTAGGTCATTTTATTTCTGCAAAAGGCCCGGGGTAGAGAGTGATCCTAGAAAAATCAAGGTTGTAGTTGATTGGCATGTTCCTTTGACGGTGAAAGAATTGAGAATTTTTTTGGGTCTTATAGGATATTACAGGAAGTTTGTTTAGAAATATGATTCGATTTGTAAACCACTGCATGAATTATTGAAGAATGGAAGTTTTGTGTGGAATGATGATGCACATTAAGCTTTGAAAAGCTGAGACAAGATTTGATTACAACTCCTGTTTTGACAATTTCAGATTTTGTTAAAGTGTTCATAGTGGAGACATATATATCTAATTTGGAAAAGGGGTTGTATTGTCTTATGGTCCTGTATAAATTAAGTGATTGTTAAGTGATGTTATGCACTACTTCAACTATAAGTGTTATAACAGAAAATGGAAACTTAATTTAAAAATAAAGGCCCAAAAATAAACACATGTAATTTATGAAAATAAATAAAAACTATAATATTAGCCTACTTACCTTTGAAAGTTTGGATTAGGCCAAAGAACTAACGTCATAAGCAAATTTTTATATGTGGCCTACCACACCGTGTGACTGGGGTTACTTATTAAAGGGATACTCAGTCTCAAGAGTTACTCTTATATAGAAAATGCGCTAACCGAATGAGTAATTCCAGAATAAGTAACCCTTGACTAATCGAGGACCCACTATATAAGTAATCTTTGACTATGACAAATAAAAAGCTTTTATATAATTTAAGAGTCGTTGTAACGAAAAGCCTCCAAAACCTCAATACTAAACTCTCATGCATTTAGGTTTATTTTTATTTTATTTTTATTATTAATCATTAAAAAAAATTAACTACCCATCCCACTATTTTATTTATTTAACTTAAAAAAAAAATTCAATAACTAGCCATCTCACTATTTTTTTATTTCTATTTTTTTTTGGTATTTTTTCAAGGGACTACTAATATTTAATTTTTTTTTTACTTTTTGAAAACACTACTAGAACACTGATGCAATAACCCCTATGTGACTAACCGAGTAACCGATCATCAAAACAAAAAAATGTACAGCACGCTTCTTGCGTGACAGGTTTCACCGAATAATTGCTTGTAAAAGATCAAAGAAACTCCTAGAACACTGATGGAATAACCCTATGACACTAACCGAGTAACCCCTATAACACTAAACGGGTAACCTTTAAAGATTTGACAAAGTAAACCCCATAATAGTTGGCCACATTGCATGGCCACCGACATATAAGAGTATGCCCTTGTTATTTTGAGATTCTGAGCAGAGCAGAGAACTTCAGATTTCAGTAGAGTAAAGCAGGTGTCAGCAGGTTATTAATACTCAGTAGAGCAGAGCTAAGTAGAGTTCAGTAGAGCATAGATCACATATCTACAACAGATCGCAACTCAAAAGAGTAGGGTCTAAGTTATAACATCAAAATCAACTTCCCATATTATTTACATACTTTTTCTTATATTATAAATTTAATATCTTTTTATTATAATATATATTTCTTGTATTTTGCACAGTGCGTCATTACACACTAGTAAAAATAAAAATTTAGAAGCCCAAGACTTAGCCTCCAAGTTTTAAAGTGGAATGGGCTCACCCAGTACATCTGTGACATAACAAGTTAACTACCTTTGAATCTTTGATGTGTAAAATCCTTTTCAAGTACTTTACGGTCAAAACTTAATAATAAAAAAAAAGTACAAACCAACATAGCATGCACCATTATAGTAATTCAGGCCCACAAAATCTTAATGGGCCTACTTTACCTCTACCACAAGGTTTCCTCAAATGAATACGGGTCAACCCGAAAAGACAACCCGATTCACATCAGAAAATCTAGGTGAAGTGACCTAATTATGTACTTATTATTAGGGGTGGGACTTTTCAAACCGAACCGTGAAACCGTCCGTTACCGAACCGAACCATCACGAACCGAACCGTTTATAACCCGCTAATTTTAAACCGAAAACCGAACTGAACCGTATAATGTCAACCGAAACCGAACCGAACCAATTAATGTTAACCCGTTACGAACCGTAAACCAATAACAAACCAAACCGTTTATAAACCGAAACCGTTTGAACCGATTAATGTTAACCCGCTAACTGTTTAAACCGAACCGTTTATAAACCGAAACCGTTTAAACTGTAGGAAAAAACCGTTTAAATCGAACCATTTACAACCCGCTAACCGTTTAAACCGAACTGTTATAACCCATTAAACTGTTTAAACCGAACTATTTTCAAACCGCAACCCGTTTAAACCGATCCGATTACAAACTATTTAAACCGAACCGTTTACAACCCGTTCCATTCAAATTGAACTATTTACAGCCTTTAACAATTTGTTAGAATTCCACGAAATATATTTGATGTTTAATGTAATTTAACAGTACAATTTTTTTTACATATAATTATTGATTTAAATTTGTAAATTTTTTTGCTATTATAAAATTAAAATTATATTCTTGTATAACTAAATTAGGAGTTATAAATTAAATAAAAAAATGAAAAAATTTGGCCACCCACCCAATCCAACCACCCTCCACCCACCCACCACCGTAACCCACCCTAACACCACCCCCGCCGTCACCCCAGACCCACCCTAAAACTACCCCCCACCCACCACCGTTACCGTAACCCACCCCCACCCCACCACCGTTACCGTAACCCACCCCCACCCCACCAACGTCAACCCAGACCCACCCTAACACCACCCCCGCACCCACCATAATTACCGTAACTCACCCCACCCCACCCCACCACCCACCGTAAATAAAAAAACCCAGACCCAAACCTTACCCCACCCCATCCACCACCGTCACTGTAAATAATAAAAACCCAGACCCATACCCCACCCCACCTACCACCATCACCGTAACGTACCCCACCCCACCCCCTTAACAAACCCCACCCCACCCCACCCACCACCGTCACTGTAAAAAAAAAAAAAAAAAACCAGACCCAACCCTAACCAGACCCACCACCGTCACCGTAACACACCCCACCCCACCCCATACAAAAAAATCGAAAAAAAACCCAAACCCACCGTAACCCCACCCACCCACCCCCACGAAACCCAACATCCTCGAAACCCCCCAACTCACTCTAATTGCTCACCCACCATAAAACTCCCTCCCTCCCTCGAAAAATCCTCCCTCCCCACCCACCCGAACCCAGTATAACCGCCGCCGCACCCACCCTAACTCGGCCCCCTCCGTTGCCCACAACTTGAAAAAAAATTAAAAAGAAAAACAGAAAATAAAAAAAGGAAGAACGAAAACACCTTATATATTAATCCTGAATTTGGCCTCGAATTTGGTTTTAAAAGGCCAAATTCGATCATGAAACAACTAGATCTAGAGTTTCGTGGTCGAATTTGACCATAAAAACCGTCGTGCGTGGTGCCGGTGGACGGAGACGGAGAAACGAGATGGAAGAAAGGAGAACATAGACGGAAGAAGGGAGAAGAAGGAAGAAGAAGAAAGGAAGAAGGAAGAGGAGATGAGAGAGAAAACGAGAGAGCAGTGAGCATATTAGCAGCCATGGCTTCAAAAAATTGATAATATTACAGAAGAGGATTAAGAAAACGAGAGAGAAATCAAAAAGAGTACTGAAGAGACGATGGTAAGAGTGATCTGATTGGTGGAAAAGAAAACACACGGATCGTGAATTGGAATGTGTGCGATGATAGGCCGTTAGATGACATGCAAATCAATGGCTGATATTTAATATAAGACGGTGACACGGATCATGGGATAATGGATTTGGATAGTATGTTTTTTTTTATTCATAGCTACGTACTAATAAAAACACTACTGTACTCTTAACTTTATGTAACTTATAAATTGTAAGAAACACAAATGTTTGGAAATTGGAATTGATTCAATATGACATATTTAATGTATATTAGTTATATGTATATCAGTATATGTAATAAATAATAATGTATGGTACGATTGGTATCATACTATCATTGGTATGTATAGATAATCGATAAATGTATCTGATTATTAAAACTTAAAACAGTTGATGATCGATCTAATTGAATACTTCTACTTCCCCACCCGTTTTCTTTAACTTGCAAGTTGCAACATATATATGTTGCAGCCTTGTAGGCACGTAATCTTAAAAGGTGATTAGAGAGGGTAAGACAACAAAGTAATTCAGCAATATAACTTTAACACCAAAATTATGGAATAGTTACAAACAATTGTCAATTATTACTTTATTAGACTAATGGGAAATTGAATAATCGTGATTTTAATTAAACATCCAAATATAGTTCCGTAACATTAAATTATTAGTTTATTACAATATCAATTATCGATTTATCGTATTCAAAGTACCAATTCATCAAATCATGGTTATGACGCGATCTTTAAAACAAGAAGCTGATAGCCTGATAATATTTGATAATGAAACAATAATACATTAATACCTTATAAATTTGTAATAGACTAATATTTAATAAACAACAACAAGACTATAACCAAATTTGAAACATAACACATTAACATGATATAGAATGAATGAGAATTTCTGTAATTCTATATAATCTGATATCTGAATCGATTTATCGTATTCAAAGTAGCAACTCATCAAAACATGGTCAAGACACGATATCTAAAACAATCCAATGATAACCTAATAATATATATTTAATAATGAAACAATAATACATTAATACATTATAAATTTGTAATAGACTAATATGATAATATCGAATAAACAACAACAAGAGTATAACCAAACTTGAAACATAACATATTAACATGATATAGAATAATTGAATAAATGAAGATTTGTGTAATTGTATATAATCCGATGTCTGAAAATAAAGTGACGAAGTCCCAACTTTATATAAAACGAAAATAGCTAACCGGTCAAAAATCTCTTAAAACCCAATTTCTACTCGATCCATTATTTTTTTTCACCAACCTATGCCGACCCGCTAATGAAATGGAAATATTAGTCCCAACTTGATATAAAACAAAACGCGCTAACTGGTCAAAACCACTTTTTAGAACTCGATTTCAACCCGATCCAATTTAACCGATTACCAAACTAACCCGAACGATTTTAGCATCAAACCGAGTATAAACCGAACCGATATGAATCGAACTAGCATTAACCCGGGTAAACCCGCCCCTGAACCGACCCATTTCAAAATAATCCGTTCATGACCCGAACCGATATGAACCCGGACCGACGTTGACCCGGTAAAACCACCCCTGAACCGATCCGTTTCAAACCGGTCAGATCATGACCCGAACCGTTTATAAACCGAACGGGCATTGACCCGGGTAAACCCGCCCCTGAACCGACCTGTTTCAAACCGACCCGATTATTAACCGAACCGTTTAAAAACCGAACCGGCATTGACCCGAGTAAATCCGCCCCTGAAGCGACCCGTTTCTAACCCATCTGATTATGACCCGAACTGTTTATAAACCGAACCGTTTATGACCCGAACCGAATTTAAATCGTACAAAAATAAACCGAAACCGAACCGACCTATGACTAATCAAAACCGAACTGAACCGACCCGCCGTCTAAATAAAACCGTTTTAACCCGAACCGTTTCAAACCGAAACCGTTTCAAACTGAGGTCAAACCGAACTGCCAGACCGAAGTCCCACCCCTACTTATTATGACCTAAAAGTCCTAATTGTGTGCACATTGTCATAAAACAAATGCAAATAATAGGGGCAATTTCGTCATTTCATAGACCCACTTAATACTATAAAATCCGTCATTTTCTCATTAAACCCTAGTTTCTCTACATTCTCTCCTCTAAAATCTCTCTCCTCCATTTTCATTGCGGCTAGGTTTTTTCACTTGAGGTTCATTCGCTCTCCTCCCTTTTCTCTCTCTTCTATTTATTTTTGTTGAATTTGTTGTTGATTGATTGTGTTTTATTTGGTAATCTGGTAAATTGTTCATGTTTTTTTATTTGATTGTTTGTGTTTTATGCTGAATTTGTTGATTTATTTTTGTTGCATGTTGAGTTAATGTAGTTGATCTGTTGTTATGTTCTTCGATCTGATTGATTGTGTTTATGTATGTGATGTTGTATTGGTTTACGATTGATGCATGTTTTGTTGAATGCATGTTATTATTTTTACTTTTCATGAATTATACACATAAGTTTTTTCTGATTTGAGCTTTGATAGATGTATTTTGGCATTAGATTAGCTTTAATTTGTTCGATTTTATTGATATTGATGTATAACAGATTTAAATTAAGGAGTTTATATTGATTGTATGTTATTACTGTGATTTTTATCGCGATTTGTATTATAATTTGCTCAATTGGTAGATAAATTGTTTCATGTTATATAAATTATAGGCAGATCTGATTTTTGTTGGAGAATTTGGGTGATTTGCTTCATGGTGGTTGAGTTATTATTGTTAGATGCGTGAAAATAATGAACACATGGTATATAGCTTTGTAGTAGTCAGTGTCCTCAGTGTTAGATTTACAGATTATAGGTATCATGTAAAAGATCTTACTTTTGTATGGGACTCGATAATCAATCATAATAAATTGTAATAGTGGGTCTCAAATTGAATAATAAGATCTTTGGTAGTATGATAAATTATTTTGTACAGTACGTTTAGCTATTGTTATATATCTAGTGGTATAGTAAGGCCTTTTTGGTTTGACTAGGCTAATTGGTATTGTAGTTTAAACTTGAAAGACAGTCAGGTTAGCTCAGTTTGGTTGAGAAGAGGATGCAATGTCCTCGAGTCAACAGTTCAATTCTGGTTCCTCACATATGGTTTTTAATTAACTGCCATAGCTATATTTGCTGATTGGTTGAATTCTACTGGTTTAATCGTTCAATGTATGTGGTAATCACTTTTTGCTCTCATATATGTTCACTTTTCCAATTGTTTATCTATGAATGTGTGGTATGAACTTGCTTATTGGTCCGCCTAAATATCATCTTAGATCTGCTGTATGTGAGTGGTTGACTCTGTTTTATAAAAATATTGGTGCTGAATGTGGTTGTTCTGTTTGCAGTTTAACTTGAGATTTAACCATGGGTAAGGAAAAGATTCATATTAGTTTGGTGGTCATTGGCCACGTCGACTCTGGAAAGTCGACCACCACTGGTCACTTGATCTACAAGCTTGGTGGTATTGACAAGCGTGTGATCGAGAGATTCGAGAAGGAAGCTGCTGAGATGAACAAGAGATCATTCAAGTACGCATGGGTGCTCGACAAACTTAAGGCCGAGCGCGAGCGTGGTATTACCATTGATATTGCCTTGTGGAAGTTTGAGACCAACAAGTACTACTGCACCGTCATTGATGCCCCCGGACATCGTGACTTTATCAAGAACATGATTACTGGTACCTCCCAGGCTGATTGTGCTATCCTCATTATTGACTCTACCACTGGAGGTTTTGAGGCTGGTATCTCCAAGGATGGTCAGACCCGTGAGCACGCTCTTCTTGCCTTCACCCTTGGTGTTAAGCAAATGATCTGTTGTTGTAACAAGGTATACTTCGCCCTGTTTTATTGTTATGCATTATATTAAACCTCTCTGATTACTGTTGAGTTTGTGTTTACACTGTTTGCCCTAGTCTGATAATGATCTGTTTTTTATATTAGATGGATGCCACCACCCCCAAGTACTCTAAGGGTAGGTACGAAGAAATCGTTAAGGAAGTCTCATCATACCTCAAGAAGGTTGGTTACAACCCAGACAAAATCCCATTCGTTCCCATTTCTGGGTTTGAGGGTGATAACATGATTGAGAGGTCCACCAACCTTGACTGGTACAAGGGACCAACCCTTCTTGAGGCTCTTGACTTGATTAACGAGCCAAAGAGGCCCTCAGACAAGCCCCTCCGTCTTCCACTTCAGGATGTTTACAAGATTGGAGGTATTGGAACGGTGCCAGTGGGACGTGTTGAGACTGGTGTGTTGAAGCCTGGTATGCTTGTTACCTTCGGTCCTACCGGACTGACCACTGAAGTTAAGTCAGTTGAGATGCACCACGAATCCCTTCCAGAGGCTCTTCCCGGTGACAATGTTGGGTTCAATGTTAAGAATGTTGCTGTCAAGGATCTCAAGCGTGGTTTCGTTGCTTCTGACTCCAAGAATGACCCTGCTAAGGAGGCAGCCAACTTCACTGCCCAAGTCATCATCATGAACCACCCTGGACAGATTGGAAACGGTTATGCCCCAGTGTTGGATTGCCACACTTCTCACATTGCTGTTAAGTTTGCTGAGCTTGTTACCAAGATTGACAGGCGTTCAGGTAAGGAGATTGAGAAGGAGCCCAAATTCTTGAAGAATGGTGATGCCGGTATGGTTAAGATGATTCCCACCAAGCCTATGGTTGTGGAGACTTTTGCTGAGTACCCACCCCTTGGTCGTTTTGCCGTGAGGGACATGAGGCAGACTGTTGCTGTTGGTGTTATCAAGAATGTTGAGAAGAAGGACCCAACAGGTGCCAAGGTGACCAAGGCTGCTTTGAAGAAGAAGTGAATGGGTTTTCAACTAGCTGAGGGATTTGAGGCAGATTATCTTTGCAGTTATGAGTATAAGAACTTGTTTTCCTTTAGTACTTGCTTTGTGTTATTCCTAGACTTGTGTCGTAAACTTTTATGGCCAGTGTCGTCTGGCACCTATTCTCAGAATTGGGTGCTGGATCGGCGGTGGCGTGATTTTGGTCTGTGTTAAGTGTCTTAACAAACTGTTGTCATATGCCCTTTGAGGTACCCTTGTTTTCAGAAACTGCATCTGCCATTTTCAGTTTAAAGTACTTTCTCAAGAATCTTTCTTGCTGATCTTTATTTGAGATTTTAAGCCCCTGAGGTTTTTGCTGTGTAGTTTTGAAAATTTTGTGTGTGACATTGCTGTCTTATGTTGTACGCCATTTATCACTATTAATCGTCGGATGATGAATTTTCCATTTAACGGTCAGATGTGTTCATATGTAATTTGAGAATTATGTTCGTTAGCAGAGGGTCTATATTTAGTTAAAATATTTATACTTTAAGTAAAATAAATCACGTACTATTAAGGAAAGCACAGATTAGTGGATAGTGACTAAGCGTCACTTTTAACTTTACAAGCTATCTTTTTCTCCTTTCTATCTTTGAAGTGCTTTAAAAGTAATCTAAGTTTAACTAGCTTTTTGGCCCGTTTAATGCACGAGGGGTTATTTGAGTTAATTACTTTCATATGTAGGTATGCTTTTATATGCAGGTATGCTTTTATATGAAGTAATTGTTTTATTTCTAAAACTTAAGAGAAAAAAAAGACTCGGGTAAAACTGTGAAAGAAGATGGAATTTATTTAGATATATATACTTGAAGATTGTAAGATATGAAAAGATATATTGGTTTAAATAGAATTCAAACTCTAGGAGATGAAAAGACAATTTTTATTATAACTCATATGTTTATGTAATGTGTACTAATTAATTGAATTTTATTTTATTATGGTGGAAATAACACTTTATTTTCTTACTTGAATTTGCAAGTTGTAGAATGCATAAAGATTTAAACATAAATATTAAGAGAGGTGACATATGTCATATGGGGTATTGAGTGACTTGTAATGTCATGTGTCATATGAAAAATTTGTGGTTTGTGTTTTTAAATACTAAGTATAGATATAAATTTTCTACAATTAGCATTTATACTGTAAATCACTAAATCGCATCACCAAAAACAGAAGTTAACAAAAATTAAATGACGACACAACAAAATTAAAAGCGTCATTACAAACTATAGTACGTACTATTGAACTTTGAAGGCAATTCACATAATCACATTAGTTTAATTGTATCGTTAAACCTTAAAGGTATTGTTAACCGTTATAACGGTTACTAAAAAATACGAAGCGTGACCGTACCGTTAAGGAACATTTAACCATAACGGTTACCATTTTTTTAACGGTACGGTAACCATTAATTAAATTGTAAATCAATACTTTTTTGCTCTTTCAATAGTTCTAACTCTAATATATAATTTAATATAAACATTAATTGGATACAAACCGATAAAGATTGTTTAGGATTAACTTATATAACTATATATATTGTTTTTTCTAAGAAAAGTAAATAAAAATATTGTTTTTTTTATCTTGACGGTTAACCGTTTATTCAAAACTATAACAGTTAACCAATACATTTAACGGTTCGGTGAACTGTAACCGCTTATTTTTAAGGGTACGGTTAATTAACCTATTAAATGTGTTGGTTACATTTGTTAACGGTTACTGTAAACGATTACGGTTTTTTTTATACATCCCTACTTTTGTATCCGATCCATATATCATAGAGAAAAAAAACTACGAATATAAACAATGCAAAAAGAGTAGAAATGAAGGCTTAAACAAGGGGAGTACTAAATACAGGAAGAATTTTACCTAATGCAGATTAAGTTAATTTTTTAAAAATGATTATATTCCAATTTTTGCCCTTGTTTTTATTTAATTCTTTACACTCTTAACAATATTAATCATCCCTACCGTTATTTAACCTTTTATCCTATGTAATATTCAATACTATACAAATTGATGGACAATAATGAAGTGCACTATGACGATTTGTTTGAGTATGAAAAATTATGTGTTTTATTTTTTTTTTTCCCCGTAAAATCTAATTTATAGATGAACAATCAAACAAAATAAAATTTCCATATTATACAATTCTATCTAGGACATGTCAGGGTGTCGGGATGTTGTTTTCGGGGATCAACGATTACCCCCGGATCAGAATTCCGGGGGTCAACAGTACCCCCCGGATAAAATTCCGGGGTCAACAATACCCCCAGATCAGATTTCCAGGGGTCAACAATACCCCCCGGATAAGATTTCCGGGGTCAATATTAATCCCGAAAAAAAAGAACGAAAATATTATACAATAAGAACAAAAATTACACATATAAATTACCTTAGATGGGAGGAAAAATGAATGTGAAATTTGTGGGATTAGCAAAAATTTTCGGGATTAGCAAAATGTCGTGGGATTAGTAGAGGTAGATCGTAGAAATGGAGAATTTTTTAAGTTGAATTTTACGTTCAAGTTAAAATGATATATTGAGTTCTAAAAATTGAATAAGGGTATTTTAGTCTTTTATTATTTTCATATAAATAAATAATTCCTGCGTTTAGGTTATTTTGTACTGCATTTAGTACTTGTGTAAAATAAAAACATTTCTATGAATTTAATTAATGAAAAAAGATTAGAGTGCAAGAGCAATTGAACCCAGGATGCCTTTCTTTAATATAGGGCTAGAAAGACATATAGACATGCCTTTCTTTAATAATGTGGATCACATTTATATTGTTAAAAAGTGATTTATTTACGGGAAGTTTCTTTTTAGCACTCGATGTCCCAATCCATTCATATCTTTTCGATGGAAAAGTAAAATACAAGTAGAATTTTGGGAACTCCAATTTTTTATTTGTTTATTTTGAGTTAAGAGTAAAAAGGAAGGCTTAGAATTGGTAAACCATTGCGTAAGTAATTACTGGACAATGAGCTATAACTTGTACATAAGGTTAGGTCCAATTTTATTTTTATTTTTTTGGTGCAAATGAGGGGCTAGACCCCGAAAGAAGGTTAGGTCCAATTTTACTTGAATTGAAATTGACATGTCTAATCAAAGTCTACCCATTAGTCTAATCAATTGAAAAATGACCAATTGACTTAAATTACAACTACTTTAGTCCAATTCTTATTTTGTATATATGGAGTTTGAATTTCTTTTATTTGATAAAGTAAGGATAAGTTTATCCCTAGTCTTAAGATGAGTCTTTAGACAAGTCTTGAGCAAGATTTTAGCAATAATTTCTATCAAGACTACATATAGTGTTGAGATGAGTTTTGGATTCTAAAATCCATCTTGAGACTATACAAATGGACAAAAATAATTATGTTGTCCAATAGTGAGTTGCCAACTCACAATATTAAAATAATTAATAAATATATAAATAAATTAATGTTATAAATATTAATTGGATAAGTAAATCTGGAGTGGGTCTTGGAATAATGTGTAAAATTGTAGATTGTATGAGTCTGAATAATAAAAAAGTAATTAAAAATTAGTGGAAATCTGACGTGGCAGAGTCTGAAGTATATGTCTCAGTCTTGGGATAAACTTACCCTAAGTTCATTTAATAATAATATATATATATATATATATATATATATACTAAAAGACACACCAACAATGACACGTGTCATCTTCGATAAAGTACCAATGTTTCATATGTACAATTAGGCCACAAGACAACATTGTATAGCATTTTAACTTTTCGCCAAGTGTCGTACCACATTGGATAAATATCGGTAGACTTTGTAGAAGAAAAAAAAGTTAATTTAGAATTCTATTTTCAATCAATTAAATTGAATTATAAAATAATTTTATCTTAAAATTCCATAATCAACCCGGGCATCGCACGGGGCACAAAACTATATATATATATATATATATATATATATATATATATATATATATATATATATATATATATATATATATATATATATATATATGACACACCAACTGTTTCGGGGTTTTCTGATGTCCTGCGGGAGAGTTACAATTCCGAGACTGGAACCGGACGCCTGTACCTGCAAAATAACGGAGACTCCTGAGAGCTCCGCCTCCAACGGTCAAGTTAGTACCTGATTAAGGAGTAATTAATACGGAAAGTAAAGTAATAAGATCTCTCTAGGTGAGAGTGTTTAATGTTGGTAATCTGCGTCGTTAGCGAGATTAGCCGGTTATTAGTGTTCCGTAATATTTCTGTTCTTCTCTGCTTGATTTCTTGATCTCTTTTTCCGCTTAATTAATGAGGATTAATTAAGTATTTATAGCCTTGAGAAACGTGCCACTCTCTAGGTTTAGGGTAAACCTAGGGCTGACCGGGCCTCTAGACTGGATTGGGCCTTGACGGCCGGTTTTCCCATTTGGCATGGGTGGACACGTGGCGTACCTCGATTGGTCCGTAGAGGACGTATCTGTGATTGACACGTGGCAGGCTCCTATTGGCCTTCGTGAAGGACACGTGGCGGAACCTGGTTGGTCCACTTGTCAGACGGTGATTGGTGGATAAAAAATCCCCTAATCATTTGCCCCTCACAGGTGGCACGTGACTGGTCACGTGTCGCCTGTGACAGATGTCGCACGGTGACAGGCGACGGCCTGCTACAGGTGTCACCTTGCAAATGGCCGAGAGATTTTCCCGCCCAAATTTTGAATTTGGAAGCGACCCTTCGCCTTCTCACTTTGCCTATATAAGGAAGTGCTGACTTCGGTCATTTTCACATTTGAGAACTTTGCGAGAACATTCGGACCCCTGAACTTGCTCTGACATTTCGGACCTTTTCTGACTACCGCCTGTTCTGACAAGCCGACTGTACCGGATTTCCAGAACTTCATCAACCGTCACTCATTCAGGTAACTCAGTTCTCTTACTCTTAATTTTCTTTTTATTTTTTGAAATGGCACACGGAAGCACACGACACGACCTAAGTTAGTGATCAGCCGGTCACCG
Source organism: Chenopodium quinoa (assembly GCF_001683475.1). Lineage (NCBI taxonomy): Eukaryota > Viridiplantae > Streptophyta > Magnoliopsida > Caryophyllales > Amaranthaceae > Chenopodium > Chenopodium quinoa. Next base: position 2,604 of record NW_018742614.1, on the reverse strand, counting down.
GGGACGGCTGAATCTAGGACTAGGAGTGCCGCCTGCCCTTTTCTGGACCCATCTTTGCCCTTTATACAAAGTCCGACTGTATCTGTGTCTATGCAGAACGTGATGGCCAGAACAAAAAAGACTGCTATGATATCAAACTCAGACGGCTCCTCCCAAAGGATGCTCCTTAGTGAAACATCTGGCCAGGCGCCAGATGTAGAATTGAAACGAGGCGACTGCCAAGCCGAAAGTTCTGAGAGAGGGGCCAAGGTGGTCCCTTCCCATCTTACCGTTGACATGTCTAATTTTCCTCCTGCTCCTTCTAAGGGAGAGGAGGCGGGCCCCTCTGGGAGAGGGGAGGAGTCGTCCTCTTCGGACTCGTCAGAGGACGAGTCCGAGTCCAGCTCTTCTGGCCACAGTTCTCCAGGCTCAGAAGAAAGACATAGCCGCCTACAAGAGGCGAGACTTTCTCATGCAGTGGAGAAGGGGGACAATTGGGCGGAGCCGTCCGCCTCTTACAGAGAGGAAAACGCCCCCTACTACTGCATGGTACCCCGGGGCCGGATCGCAACCATGCAAGACAACGTGGCGAGCTTTATTGCTAACCACAGAATGGGCCCGGAATTTTTACTGTTCGTGCCGGATCCAGAAGACACTGTCGTCTGGCCGGCTGGTACCAGCTATGGTGACGGCTGCTTTGGCTGCTATGTGGCGGCCATCAAAGCTGGACTGCGCTTCCCATTACATCCGGCTGTTCAGCGGATTTTAGATGGGTATGATTTGGGTTATGGCAGTTAGCCCCCAACTCTTGGGTAAACGTACTCGGCTATGTGGCCGGGTGCGAAATGTACGGGGTGGAGCCAAGCTTTGAGGCTTTCGCCCACATGAACTATCTCAGCCGGACCCCTAAGTCGGGAGGTACCGGCTGGTATCAATTAACAAGCCATAGGGTTACCTCATGACGAGAGGTAAAGCGAACAAATGGAAGGATTGGCGGAACACCTTCCTTATCATTGAGGGTTCAGACACGGAGCTGAACCAACGTTTTAACAAGTGGAATAGGGATCCGCCTCTTCTCGCAGGCGGCCGCAGCATGCCGCCTGTTCCCCAAAGGCTAAAAGAGAGATCCTAGACAAAGGACTCTTCAAAGTAGAGACTAGGGTGAACCCTACGTCAGGGGTACGAGAGCAAGTACCCCTAAACTGCGTCCCGAGCTTCAAGTGGCTCTATGACGAGTACTTTTTGGCCGCCTGTGGCCTCAGCAGTCGGTGCTCTAGAGGTAGCCGGCCTGACAAATACTCTGTTTTTTTTTTCACGCCTTGTTTACTTGGGATTTTTACTAACTTTGCTTTTTATTTCTTGCAGCTGACGCCATGAGTAAAATAACAGCATCCAAGACTGCGGCGGCCATGTCGCGGGCCTCGCTCATGCAACAGTCTTATGCCGACTCCCCCAACAAGGGGGCACCCTTGGTAGGCTTCGAAAACTCTTCCTCTTTTAGTTGTCTTATGCATATACTAACTCTTTTTTTCAGTCTGGCACTCCAAGGGCTTCTTCCTCGCAACAGCCGGACCCCAAGGCCCGGAGGACGACTGTTGCAAGCTCTCCTGGTCTTCCAGGAAAACAGTGGCGGCTGAGAAGCAGCCGTCCACTTCTTCTAAAACCCCGGCGGGCCGCCTAGAAGTATGGACAATCACTTGTAAAAACTTCACACTTGCTTCCTTCTTGACTAGGTCTAACTTGTTTTTTCCTTTCGCTTAATGCAGCCGGCCCTCAGGGGCTTGACTTGGTTGAGGTAGCCAAGTCCATGGTTAAAGTAGTTCCTCCATCTGAAAGGGAGGCGGTCAGGGGTGCGGCACCCTTGACCTTGATGGGATTTCAGGGGTCCTTGCTGAGGTATACTTAGCATATTTTTGAGTTTTTGAGTTCCAGGACGCCTGTTATCTTTTTTGTTTGGAAGCTGACGCCTGTTTTTCTTTGTACTTAGGCCCTGCTCCGAGTCAACAGCCTTCGCAAGCCGATTGATCGGAAAAACAAAGAGGTAAAGGCCGCAAAAGCTATGGCCGCCTCCAGCTGTGATAAGGCAATGTTTCAAATTGCCCAAAATGAAGTACTGACCATTGATCTTCTTTATTATCAGGCGCAGGCTACCGCCGCTGTTCGGGCTCAGTTAGAGGCGGCCCAAAAGAAGGTTGACGAGCTGGAGGCGACCGTCACAAATCTTAAAGGCCGAGCTGAAACCTCTTCGCCAAAAAATGCACTCTTACGAAGCCATGGAGAAATCTTTGGCCAACGTAAAAGAACGCCTGGTGAGCCAAGAGAAGAGTCTTACCCAAGAGCTCTCGGAAAAGGCCGAGCAAGAGAAGAAAGAGCTCGTCCGGGAGATGGTGGAAGACTCCGCTCAAATCCAGCGCATGACCTGGGGCCGACTGTTCCCCAGTGCCGATTTTGCCTCATGGGAAAGAACGTACCGCCAGTGTTCGGAAACATATAATCAACAGATCCTGGCGGCTGCTGAAGAAGAGGCGTTGGAAGGTGCGTTGGAGGAGGAGGAAGAGCCGGTTGTGGCGCTTGTGCCACTTGGGGGTAAGGCATCAAAAGAGGGTGCAGCTAAAGCCGAGTCCA
>NW_018742613.1:0-20624 GCF_001683475.1 Chenopodium quinoa | reverse complement strand
CCGGTAATTTGTCAAGAAAGAATGAAATGCCTTTGAATAACATTTTAGAGCTGAAATTTTCGATGTGTGGGGAATAGATTTTATGGGACCTTTCCCATCCTCTTTTGGGAACAAATACATTTTGGTGGCCGTCGACTATGTATCAAAGTGGGTTGAAGCGGTTGCATCTCCTACAAATGATGCTAAGGTAGTGGTCAAGTTGTTCAAGAAAGTCATTTTCCCTAGGTTTGGTGTGCCACGTGCCGTAATAAGTGATGGAGGATCGCACTTTGCAAAGCGATCTTTCAAGGCTCTCCTTGAAAAAATACGGAGTGAGGCACAAGGTGTCATTGGCTTACCACCCTCAAACAAGTGGTCAAGCTGAAATTTCAAATAGGGAGATTAAGTTGATACTAGAGAAGACGGTGAATAGGTCAAGGAAGGATTGGTCATCAAGGTTGGATGATGCTCTATGGGCCTACCGCACCGCCTTCAAGACTCCTATTGGCACCACCCCTTACAAGCTCGTTTATGGGAAATCATGCCATCTACCGGTGGAACTGGAACATCGTGCGCACTAGGCTATTAAAACCTTGAATTTTGATATCCAATCCGCCGGAGAAAAGAGGATGCTTGACCTCCATGCCTTGGAAGAGTTGAGGTTAGATGCATATGAGAGTGCAAAGATCTACAAGGAGAAGACCAAAGCATGGCACGACAAGCACATCAACAAGAGAGAGTTCAAGGAGGGTGACAAGGTCTTGCTATTTAACTCCCGGTTGAAGTTGTTTCCGGGAAAGCTAAAATCAAGATGGAGTGGCCTTTTCACCATTACAAAGGTATTCCCATATGGCGCCATTGAGATTTCCAACGACAAAGGTGAACCATTCAAAGTTTAATGGCCAAAGGTTGAAAGCATACTTCGATGGTTTCGTGCAAGAAGAAACAAAGGTAGTTCATTTAGATGAATTTGATATCCCTCGTGATTGAAAACGTAATATGGTCAAGCTAGTGACAATAAAGAAGCGCTTCCGGGAGGCAACCCGAGTATTTTAGTAATTTTTCTAAAAAAAAAAAAAAAAAAAAAAAGGGAGAGTAAACGTGCCTGCCAAGCAGCACGTCCGTGCCGATAATGGCACGTCCGTGTTTAGGAAGGCAGAAAGTTGAGAAGTATTCTGCCAAGTTAAGCACGTCCGTGCAAGATACAGCACGTCCGTGCCAAAAGCAGCACGTCCGTGCCGAAAATGGCACGTCCGTGTTTAGGAAGGCAGAAAGTTGAGAAGTATTCTGCCAAGTTAAGCACGTCCGTGCAAGATACAGCACGTCCGTGCCAAAAGCAGCACATCCGTGCCGATAATGGCACGTCCGTGCTTTTACAGGCAGAAAGTTAAGCACGTTCTGACTTGAGCTGCACGTCCGTGCCAATGCTGCACGTCCGTGCACACCAAGTATTTAAGGCCGAAACTGCTCGAAAAAGAAAAAAAGAAAAAAAAAGCCACAATTTTTTTTTGTTCTTCCTCTCAAACCCACGGTTCTCCTCCTTCTCTCTAACCCCTCTTACTCCTCCTCTCAACCCTCAAACACTCAAATTCTCACCCAAAATTCAACATTTCCCACCATAATCAACACTCCTTTTCAACAAAAACGCAAAATACTACTCCTTTCTCCAATCTTCAACCCAAAAATCACCCATTAACCGAAACCCTAAGAAGAAAAAAATCAATTTGGGGGTTTTCTTTTGGATTGAAATTTTAACAATTGGTTGAAGGAAAAGGTTCAAGCAAGGGAAAGGAAGGCTAGGAAGGTTCATTTGCGGGTTTTACACCCACGTTAAGCTCGGTATAATCGTTCCTTCCACTTACTATTTCCATACTTGAAACTTGTTGTTTTGTGCTTATTTTTGTTGCAATCTCGGTTGAATTGATAGTTGTTGAGTATTTGTGCTTTTATGTAAAGCATTATGGGTTTAATTGAATAGTGTGAGGATTAATTGTTTAGGTTTTGTGAGTTTTTGTGATTGTGTGGATTATTCTTTGTGGTTTCCTTTGGTGTGGCTAAGTCTTGGGTTGTTGACCTTAAAATTACTTGGTGAATTGGTTTAGTGTCTTGATCTCTTTGTGTGGCGGGTTTAGTCATTCTAAATAAAACAAAATAAAAACAACCATGCCAAGAAGAAACCAATCCCGAAACACCTCTTCCCTTAGATTTAGGAACCATCGCCTCCTCCTCCCGTTGATCCACCGCAAGTGGACACAATGGGAATAGTTTTCGCTGACCAGGCCTTTTCGGCCAATTTCCTTAAAATCAGTAGGAGGCGGATCAAGCCCACCAAATTCTATGATAGTGAGGTGGCGGACGCCTTAGGGGTAGGAGCTGACATCACAATGTTATTCGAGGGAGCCGACCTAGGTTCTTGGCTAGAGTTACATGCCTTAACCTATAGGAGACTGACCCTAGAATTCCTCTCCTCCCTTTGTGTGCACCGTGACACCACAAGATCCCCCCGTTACATGACCTTCCAGCTCATGAATGCCCAACATAGAATGTCCGTAGCGAGAGTTAACCAAGCTTTCGGGTGGCCTGTTTCTGGAACTATGGGGCCTAAGGATAGGCAACCCCGTAACTATATGGCGGGTGAATTTTAGAGAAGAATCACAGGGCTGTTTGGGTATAACCCTAGAACTGATAAGGCCACAGCCATTATTCACCCTGCCTTTAGGATCGCCCAGCGTACCATAGCGAACACAGTTTTTGCTAGGGGAGACAGTTCAGGGTCGTGTCTACTCGAGAGCTTTACTTTCTATGGCATCTGAGTGAGGGTAGTACGAGTTTAAATGTGGGGTCTTGGTTTATGGACCACCTAGAAGATGTTGCCACAGGATCAGGCAACATCACCATAGGTGGTATGATTACTATAATTGCTGCTGCTCTTAACCTTGATTTTGCAGAAGAGCAGGTTGTTCTAGGTCCAACACAGTTGGATATGCAGTCGCTGAGAGCCATGAAATGGCTCACGGATGTAGAGGGGAACCACCCCTATTTGTGGTTGGTGAGTAGGCGCCCCTATGCCTACTTACCCGACCCCGAGGCCACCGCCATCTACAACCAGGCGAACTGGATCTTTGAGAGGGACTTCCCTTGGGCTCCCGGTCAAGAGGGAGAGGAACAAGGGCAAGAGCAGCAAGAGCAACAACAACAGCATCAACAACAACAGCATCAACAACAACAACATCATCAACAACAACAATTTCAGCAACAACCAGAATTTCACCAGCAGTACGAGTTCCAACAAGGGTACCAAGAGGGGTACCAAGGTCAGGGCATGGGTGAAGGCAACCCATTCCTCACCTTCGAGCAGCAGATGGCTAATATGAATGCGAACTTCGCCCGCATGACTTCCGAGTTTGAGACCATGAGGAAGTCAAATGAAGACTTGAGGACTTCTTTCGACGGAATGAGGTCAAGCTTTGAGGGTCTTCGAACGGAATTGGGCGACTTCCGCAATGTATATCAGCATCTCTACCCCGGGGTTCGAGCTCCCAAGGGGGCCCGAACCAATGAGTTAGTATCTCCTTCCCCTTCTCTTTGTGCTTATATTGTTTAAACATTGGGGACAATGTTTATGATAGCTTGGGGGAGTATTTTCTCATTTACCATTGGTTCATGCTGTGTTCTCGTACGTATATGTTGATTTGCATGCCCCTATTCCCATTTCCCTAACATCCAAACCCTTTGAATCCAAATTGCTTCCTTTGAAATCCAAATCCCTTACATTGTGAAATACTTCTCTTATCCCTTATTTAGATGTATAGTTATTTTATGCCTAGTTTAGCCTGGTTTCTAAAAAAAAAAAGAAAAAAGAGAGAAAAAAATGAAAAAAAAAATGATGAAAAAGTGCCCAAGGATGAAACTCATATGACGATTCGTGTGTGATTTACTTGCTTCGCTTTTGAATGACAAGTTACTCTTAGAAAAGTGTATGCAAGGGTTGGAGTCATATAGGAGTTTATTAAACTTGATGGCCTTGGTTTGAACATGAAATGAAAGTCGATGAATGTTCATTTGCACATTAAGTTCATGAAATTGTCTAAGCACACTTGAAGTAGGTTATGTTTAGTTGATTTGCGGTCCCTTGTGCCCTTGGTGTGCCTTCCACACTTCCCAAAATAAAGCTTTGCTTGAGATTTATTAGGTTTATGTTTATTAAATAAATTGGTAAAATAAACCACAATTTCTAAAAAAAAAAAAAAAAAAAAATGCCGCTCAACAGTCAAAAAAGGCGGAGCAAATAAATAAAGTCTCAAATTCAAGGGCTTTATCTTATGAAAAAAAAAATTTACATTTCCCTTTTGAGGTCAATTTGTGGATGCCTCCCACACCCTTTATCTTTAGTTTCCTCTTGTAAAAATCTCATAGTAGAGTGTAGTGGAGGGAGTTTGTTTGTGCATCTTGGGAGGTGGACTTGTATTTCACTATTTTATAACCGAAAATAAAAATGTGCTATGACTTAGGAATGAGCAAATGTGCTTTAATGAACTAGTAAAAAGCCTAAGGAAGTGTTCCATTGCAATCTTGTTCAGCATCCTTCTTGGTCTCTAACTCATGTGTACATTATTATGATGTTGATTTTTGAATGTTGTTCACTTGTCTTGCTTTTGAATCACATCCCGATGAGTTGACTTGGGCTATAAAAAAAAAAAAATCGTGTGTTGTGTTTGTGGGAGTTGTGGGTGATTCTCTTTGGAAACCCTCACGAGAGATGGACTCGTCCTACTAGGCGACTTGTAGGTTTAAACGGCTTCTCACTTTTGCTAAAAGTGATCGTTCGGTTTATTGTGTATGCCTACCCTTTCTTGGTTTAACTTTTGCTTCAACCTTCTATAACAAGTTAGTTCCCTCTATTTGTTTTGTCATGACTAGTTTGCTCGAGGACGAGCAAAAGCTTAGCTTGGGGGATTTGATAACTTGCTATTTTATGCGGTTTTAGGGCGTATTTGAACCTAGTTTACCTGAACAAATTTGTGTTTTGGTTCACTTTTACCCTATTATTATGCAATTTTTGTGTATCCTATGCTTCACGGGTTGTTAGTGTTTTCGTTGAGATTTTAGGTCCAAAGACGACCAAATGAAGCCCATGGTTACCAAACCGAGGTTAGAAGCAAGGAAATGATGGAAAGAATCCAAGTACAAGAGCATCGTAGAAGAAAACACGAAGAAAAGGGCCCAGAAGACCCTGCACGGCCGTGCAAGATGTTGCACGTCCGTGCAGGAGTGCAGACCTGAACCCATCTTTCTGCCAAGGCCTGCACGGACGTGCCAAATATTGCACGTCCGTGCAGATGATGCAGCACGGACGTGCTTCCGTGATTATGAGGCAGCACGGACGTGCCAAATATTGCACGTCCGTGCAGATGATGCAGCACGGACGTGCCAAAGGTGCACGCCCGTGCTGCAGCAGGTCGTCTTAAACTGAGTTTCTGCCTTGGTCTGCACGGACGTGCCAACTTCAGCACGTCCGTGCAGACCTACAGTTTACCCGTTTCTTGTTTTCTCCGTCCTCTTATTTTAGGGGGTAGTATAAATAGCCCCTTTGGACCATTTTAGAGGGGTTCCCAATTTTTTTCCAGATTTTCATACTCCTCTTAGTTTGAAACACAAAAATCCTCAAATTAGCATAGATTTTAGTTCTTGTTTTGAAGGTTTTCAATCCAATCATTGTAGAAGACAAGTTCCACCATTGTTAGTCAATTATTGAAGTTTCTAGTAATTTTTCTTACTCTTTCTTTCTCTCTTCTATCTTTAATTCTTGCTTTTTATTAATTGTTTGGTTGTTCTTTGCATGTTTAATTGTTAGATTCTACTTAATTCTTAGTTTTAATTTGTTCAAGAATTCCTTGAAATCTTTAATTGCTTTAACTTCCATGGATTGTGAGTAGTCTAATTTCTAGGGTTTGGGTGAACCCTCAATGTAATCACCAACACTTGTTGCATGTACTAATTTGTTAATTGTGGGGTGTTAATTAGTTGAGTTTAAGAGGTTTCATTGTTAATTCTTGTAATTGGCCATTGCTTGAATTATTTATCTAGCTTCCTCAACGAAGGATCGAGAGATGAACTTGAGGAAGCTCCCTTATGCTTGATTGACTTGATTTGCCATGAGAATAGGAATTTCTAGTCAAGGGAATTTGCATGTTATCGTGAGGATGTTTTAACACTTGTTTCTTGCCCATAATCACGAGAGTAGGTTATGGTTTTGATGTCAAGTAATCCCTCTAGCTTGAGAGAGTAGTTGGGTGCATTTGATAACTTCCCCTAATTTATCCCCTAAATCACCATTTCTATGCATGCTACTTGTGGTCCGTGATGAAGTTGAGTGGTGTAACCCATGCCCTAGGCCTTCTTAATATTGTTAATCACCTCTTAGAATTAGTTGATTTGAATTAGAATAGTGTGACGTAATACCAACTTAAAACCCCCGACTTAATCTAGCTTGTTTAAACAATAACATTTGGTGGTTGATTCAACGCCTCTCATGGGTTCGACCCTTTCTTGCCCTTGCTACTAGTTGAGTAGGATCGAGTTAGGTCTTATTTCTTGATAGGTTGACGACGTCCTACCAAGTTTTGGCGCCGTTGCCGGGGAAGCAAAGTCACATTGAATAAGTTATTGTTGAATGAGTCTAGATTTGTGTATATGTATATAATCTTCTTATTTTGTTTTTGTTTAAGCGTGTTTACTTTGTGATAGTCATTGCTAACGTTTTCCTTAGCTTTGTTTGACTGTGCATGACACGGAGGAGTAAGCAATCACCGCTTATCCCCGTAGATCCGGAGTTAAATAGAACTTTGAGGAACGTAAGAAGGCTCCTACAAGGCACGCCGGATTTTTCTCTAGCTTATACGGATTCCGAGTCGGAGGATAATCTTGACAACGAGCAAGAGATGGCCAACCCACCGCCTCCTCCACTTCTACAATACTATGACCACCCCGATGCATTCCAACTTCGGAGTGGCATACTTCTTCCCACCACCAATGCAAACAACTATGAGTTCTCTCCTCAACTCATAAGGATGATCCAAAGTGAACAGTTCGGGGGGAGTGCAAATGAGTGCCCTCTAGCTCATTTAGACAACTTCCTTGAGTTGTGCACTACCATCAAGCAAAACAACCTCACGGAGGAATTCATTTGGATGCATATGTTTCGGTTCTCTCTTAGGGACAAGGCTAAGTGTTGGTTGAGGTCCGTGAAAGAAGGATCCTTAACAACATGGGAAGAGGTTACCAAAGCATTTCTTGGGAAGTTTTGTCCGCCCGAAAAGACCGCGGAATTGAGAAGGAAGATTACAAGCTTCACTCAAGAGGATGATGAAACCTTAGGTGAAGCATGGGAAAGATTCAAGGATCTAAAGAGGAAGTGTCCACACCATGGGTTGCCTTTATGGATGATTATTCAAAGCTTCTACGACGGTCTCACTCCTACCTCAAGGGCCAATCTTGACAACGGAGCCGGTGGTAGTCTTAAAAAGCTACCGGTGGAAGAAGCCGAGAATATGATTGAAGAAGTTGCAAGGCATTACGCCTATAGATATGATAGAAGAGAAAGTCAACCGAAGAAGAAAGGTATGCATGAGTTGAGTGCAATAGATCTCATTGCCTCAAAGTTTGATATGCTAGCTCACAAGCTAGACCAAGCAACCTCCTCAAGCGGTACCTCCTCTTCACAACCACAACCACAAGTCATGTCTTGTGAGACTTGTGGGGGTAATGATCACATGGCTTCATATTGCAATGCTACTAATGAGCAAGTTGCGGCCGTGAACCAAAGAAATGAGCAACCTTTCAATCAAGGTTGGAGGCAACAAAACCAAGGGTGGAGACAACCCAATCAAAACCAACAATCCAACTACAACAACCCTCCTCAAAACATCTACAACCAAAATCAACAAAATCACCAAGCCCCATACCGCCATCCAAACCAACAAAGACAGCAATTCAACCAACAACCTCCTCCACCCCAAAAGACTTCCCTTGAGGCCGCTCTTGAGTCTTTCATAAATCAACAAGGGAATAGCAATGCAGAAATGAGCTCCAACATCCAACAACTTCAAGCGCACAACAAAATAATTGAGAATCAACTAGCTCAAATTGCACAACAAGTTGGGAGTTCTACCTCCAATGCTAGTGGTCAATTTCCAAGCTCAACGGTTATGAACCCGAAGGAGCATGTCAAGGCTATCACATTGAGGTCCGGGAGAGGGTATGAAGGTCCGCTAATGAGTGAAGATGTGCCACAAAAGAGAGATGAGGGTGTGGAGGTGAGAAGTGAGAATGATGTTGAAAATGAGGTGGTAGAAGTTGAGAGAAAAGAAAAAGAAAAGAGTGTTGAGGGAGACACAAAGAAAGGAGAGGGAGTTGAAGTTGAAGTGGTGAAACCCCCAATGAGAGTCTACAAGCCACCTATTCCTTTCCCTCATAGGTTGGTAGAGAAAAAATTGAATGAGAAGTTTTCAAAGTTCGTTGAGGTCATGAGAGGGCTCCAAGTGAACATTCCCTTTCTTCATGCTATGTCACAAATGCCTACATATGCGAAATTTTTAAAAGATCTCTTGTCCAACAAAAGTAGGCTTGAAGAGAGTGCAACCATCTCCCTTCCAATGGAGGTGAGCGCAATCATTCAAAACAAGCTTCCCCGAAAGCTTGGTGACCCGGGTAGCTATGCAATTCCGGTGAAGATTGGAGATATGGAAGCCATGGATGCTCTTTGTGATCTTGGGGCAAGTGTAAGCTTGATGCCCTTCTCAATTGCGAAAAATTTAAAAGTTGGTGAGATGAAGCCAACAAGAATCTCAATACAATTAGCCGATCGTTCGGTTAGATTACCAATGGGAATACTTGAAGATGTACCGGTACAAGTGGGAAGAGTTTTTGTACCTTGTGACTTTGTGGTGATGGAAATGGAGGAGGACAACAAGGTTCCTCTCATTTTGGGAAGGCCGTTCTTGAACACGGCGGGAGTGGTAATTGATATGAAACAAGGCAAGCTAACATTGAATGTGGGAGATGAGAAAATTTCTTTCTCATTCTCGCAAGCCATGAGGAAGCCTATGTATGAGGATATCAATAGAATCGATACTCTTGACCGAGAAGTGGAGGAATTGAAGATGATGAACAATAGCAAAGATACTCTACAAGCGATCCTCACGGAAAGTTTGTACAATGATGATGATGAAGCTAAGGGGTACAAGTTGTTGCTAGACCAACCCCTACATGGCAAGGCAAGGGAGTTTGAAGCACTTAAGGTGGAGGTAAAAGAGGAGAGGTCTACGCCTCCTCCTAAGGTTGAACTTAAACCCCTTCCCCCTTCACTTAAATACGTTTTTCTTGATGATAATGAGACTTATCCCGTTATTGTCAATACCAACCTTGATGACACTTCCCTTGAGAAACTCCTAGTTGTGTTGAGGGAGTATATGAGTGTCATTGGGTATGCCATTGATGACATTAAGGGGATAAGTACCACGATATGCATGCACAAGATTTTGCTTGATAATGATCATGACTCCTCAATTGAGCACCAAAGAAGGCTCAACCCCAACATGAAAGAAGTTGTTAAAAAAGAGGTTTTGAAACTTCTTGAAGCGGGCATAATCTACCCTATCTCCGATAGCAAGTGGGTTAGCCCGGTTCAAGTTGTTCCAAAAAAAGGGGGCATGACCATTATCAAGAACGATAAGGGTGAGACCATTTCTACAAGGTCGGTCACCGGGTGGAGAATGTGCATAGACTATCGAAAATTGAACAAATCCACACGGAAGGACCACTTCCCTCTCCCCTTTATCGATCAAATCTTGGAAAGGTTGGCATCACATAGTCACTATTGCTTCTTGGATGGGTATTCGGGATTCCTCCAAATCCCTATCCTACCCGAGGATCAAGAGAAGACTACATTCACATGCCCTTTTGGCACCTTTGCTTATCGAAGGATGCCATTTGGATTATGTAATGCACCTTCTACATTTCAAAGGTGTATGATGTCTATCTTTTCCGACATGCTTGAATCATCAATCGAGGTATTTATGGATGACTTTTCTGTTTGCGGTTCATCTTTTGACACTTGCCTAAGTAATTTGATTAAAGTGTTAAAAAGATGTCAAGAGGTGAACCTTGTGATTAATTGGGAAAAATGTCATTTCATGGTTGAAGAGGGTATTGTGTTGGGACATGTTGTTTCTAGTAGGGGAATTGAGGTTGATCGTGCCAAAATTGAGGTTATTGAGCGCCTCCCTCCCCCCACTAATGTGAAGGGTATAAGGAGTTTTCTTGGACACGCGGGTTTTTACCGCCGGTTCATTAAAGATTTTTCCAAAATCGCTAAGCCGCTCACTCAATTGTTGGTAAAGGATGCCCCTTTTGTGTTTTCTAATGATTGTTTGCTAGCCTTTGATAGGTTGAAGGAAGCTTTGATCACGGCTCCCATCATTCAACCACCGAATTGGGAGCTCCCTTTTGAACTCATGTGTGATGCTTCGGACTATGCCGTTGGATCTGTGCTTGGGCAAAGGAAGGATAAAAAGCTCCATGCCATCTATTACACTAGCAAAACTCTTGATGAAGCACAAAGAAACTACACAACGACTGAAAAAGAGCTCCTAGCCATCGTCCATGCTATCGAAAAGTTTAGGTCTTACTTGGTGGGCTCCAAAGTTATAGTCTTCACCGACCATGCGGCTTTGAAGTACTTGCTGTCCAAGAAGGACGCTAAACCAAGGTTGATTAGGTGGGTCTTGCTCTTACAAGACTACGATATAGAAATTCGGGACAAGAAGGGTGCCGAGAATGTAGTAGCCGATCATCTCTCACGGCTACCGATCGTAGAAGGTGAAATTGAAGCTTTGCCAATTGATGATTCATTCCCGGATGATCAATTATTCGCAATCATTCAAGCTCCGGCCCCATGGTTTGCGGATATTGCAAATTACTTGGCTTGCTCCATCCTTCCTCTCGACCTCACCTATCAACAAAAGCGGAAGTTCCTCCATGATGTCCGCCAATACTTTTGGGATGACCCCTTGCTCTTCAAACAAGGTGTTGATGGTCTTTTTAGAAGGTGTGTCCCCGACGATGAAATTCATGAAGTTATCACAATGTGTCACTCCTCACCTTGTGGAGGACATATGAGTGCTAACAAGACATTGGCGAGAATATTGCAATGCGGTTTCTATTGGCCCTCTATGTTCAAGGACGTATGGGGAGTTGTTAAAGCTTGTGACCGGTGTCAAAGGACCGGTAATTTGTCAAGAAAGAATGAAATTCTCAAATTCACCCCATTAACCTTGATGGTATTGCAGTACTTCTCAAATTCGTTCAAATGAGCCAAAGGGCTCTCATGCTTGGCACCACTAAACTTCCTTCTCTCGATGAGGGTGATCATAGCCGGCCGGATCTCGAAATCATTGGCCTCAGTAGTGGGTGGAGCAATCCCACTTGAAGCTCTATACGCCCCAGGAGTTCCCAACTCCTTAAGGGGTCGTGGTGCTGGCCGATTGGGTTGGCGCGGTATGTCTGCCATTGGAACCTGTTGTGTGTTGTGTTCCTTTCCTTGAGAGTTTGATGACGTCAATCGAGATTTACGATTGCTCTTCAAAGTTCTTTCGATTTCTGGATCGAAGGGTATTAATTCTCTCTGTTTAGACCTGCGCATACACACTAACCAAACCAATTAAATAGCAGGGCTACAAGTGTAGCCAAAAGGGAAAAATCTTTTTGTGCTTTTTTTATGATGAACTAGACTCAAGAAATCAAAAAGCAATTAACAAACACCGTCCCCGGCAACGGCGCCATTTTGACAAGGGTTAAATCGGTCGCTACAATCTAACTCTCAATCAAACAATACTTATACGAACACCCTATAACCAAGTACAATTGAAAATAAAGGTTCGGTCCACGAGGAACGAGAGTAATTGCAAATCAATCTTAAACCTAAGCTAGTTCGAAATCAATGGAAAAATGGTGTTCTAAAATACTATTATTAAGATGGAATAAATCAATAAACAAAGACACTAGGGAGAACGGGAATTCACCAAACCATCGGTAACTACGCAACAAGGAATCACAGAGACAAACGGGATATGCAAAGACTATAAGTCTGATCAATATCATGTGATACGAAGACAACGGGCAATACTAAGCTTGGATTTCTCATGCACTTAACATTACTCGATATATAATCAAACCACATTCAATAATGAAATACTCAATTCACAATCTCTTGTTCAAATCAAGAATATCATGCAATCAAATTCAAGATTCTAGGTTAGCTACTCCTATTATAATGAATTAACATGCAATCGCATATAATCAATTTAATCACAATCCTTTTATCAAAATCAATCCTCAATTACATAGATTACCTAGGCCGGGTTTCATCCCGAAACCCTAGCTAGGAGACTACTCACACATATTCATAATCAAAGCAATAATGAATTCCAAAAGCATAATAGATATAAACATGAATTCTGATTAAGGAATAATAAAGCTTGATTAATAAACAAGAATGAATAATACCAATTGTATTGATGCAAATCAATGGAAAAGTTCAGAACTTTGATATCCGTCGTCAATGAAAAATACAAAGAATCTTCGCAAATCTTGCTTCAAATCAATCCAAGAAAACTAAAATCTCTAGAAATATCTCTAAGAAAACTAATGAATCTCTAATACTAAGAACGTTCTCCAATAACTCTCTACAAAGGCTCTCAAAACTATCTCTAAAACTGTCCCCGAATCCTCTTAAAGTTGGGCCTTATATACGTCTTCTAATGCGGAGAAGTCAAGCGCGCAGTTAACCCTGGATCAGCACGGGCGTGCTGTATTTGGCACGGCCGTGCTAGCTTGTCAGTAAGTAAACCGGATTTCTTCTTCAAATTGGCACGGTCGTGCTATATATGGCACGGTCGTGCAGCTTCCTGGCACGGCCGTGCTAAAAATGACACGGTCGTGCTGAATATGCTCTAGCACGGGGCTCATACTGAAGCTGACACGGGCACGGGCAACATCTGGCACGGCCGTGCGGGTGCGTGGATACTGACACGGTCGTGCTATTGGCTTGCACGGTCGTGCTGCCTTGCCTGGGGTTGCTTGCTTATAGGCCAGCACGGGTGTGCCTATGGTAACACGGTCGTGCTGCCTGTGCTATGTAATCAATGCACGGCACTTGAACTTCCTTAACTCCTCGGACTCCGGTCACGGCTAGCTCGGTTACGCATCAAGGGCTCAGGATCCGATTAAACTCGGTTGATATTACCTGAAAACACATCAAAAACAAACCGAAAACCCGTGAAGCACGTAATATGGGGAACGTAAGCATAACAAGGTAATAATCGGCCAAAGCGGCCCCAAATACATCCAAAATCATCCTAAAATATGCTCTAAAGCGCGCCCTAAAGTGCGCTTGTCAGCCGGCTGTAAACGCCGCCTCGTAGCAGCCGAAGAAGTTGTCGGCATGGTCCACGTCGTCGGTCCAAACGACCCTTGCCTCTACAGGTGGGACGACCGCTTCCCATCCCTCTCCAACCGGCTTCTTCTGTAAAAAAGCAGGGAGTGTGGCGTTCAAAGTGACCACATCCCTAGCGAACATGGTCATATCAGTCGGGTCGCCCTTAGCCGACCAATTGTAGGCCTCTTCTTCAATAGGAGCCGCCTCTTCAGAAGACTCTTCATTAGGGCCAGGGCCGGACTCCCCATTATCAGCTGACCCCTCCCCGGACTGTTCACCGGATCCCTCTCCGGATCTCTCTCCGGATTTTTCACCAGATTCCTCTCCAGATCCCTCTCCGGATTCCTCAGCGTTGGAACCAGAGTTATCCAAGATACTGTCACCCGGTGTACTAGGTGTACTCGGAGAATTTTGCAGAACCTCTTCATTAGGACCCATCTCAGCCGGTTCCTCGGCTTGCTCTTGATTTATAGGATCAGCCGGATCAACGGCTGGGTCAACGGACTGGTAGTCAGGGTAGATTGCCGTCACTCTGATCCGAGCCATTCTGTCCTGCACATGAACAGAGACGGTCGGATTCGATGTAGGTGAAGGTTGTTCCAAGCACCCCAGACAGCAATCCCAGTCCTAGACTCAGCCGTTCCTGGTGACCGGCTGACCACAGTCGTAGGCTGTGCCGTGTGTGCATTGGTGAAGTCCATATCCTAATACTATGCAACCAGAAATAAAAGAATGTGACAAGTATGGGATGCAGGCGGTACCTTTGAAATGAGAAAGTGAGTTGGCTTGAAGTCGCCTTAGACGGAGAACTCCGCGAAAATGTTTAAAGCTGAAAAAGACAAAGTAAACACTTAGCCGGTTATTCAATAACTCGCCCGAAAACCCCCAGACGGTGTTCAATAAGGTGGGTCAGAAGTACCTCAGACGGCATAAGGCCGGATGGGGGTTCTTTACAAACATTTGTAATGACTGGCTAGAATATTGTAAAGCTCTCTATGATACCCCAGACGGTATTCAGTGAGCAGGGTCAAAAGTACCCCAGACGGTTAAAAACCGGATGGGAGGATATGACTTTTATTGTTGTCAAACTTAGCTAGATTATTTGTACAGTTCACTAAATGATACCCCAGACGGTATTCAGTGAGCTAGGTTAGAAGTACCCCCAAACGGTATAACACCGGATGGGAGGGTTGTGATAGGAATTGACATAGTAAAAAGAATTAGGGCTCACTCCATGATACCCCAGACGGCATCAGGAAGGTTGGGTCAAAGATACCCCTCTGGTAAAGATGCCGGATGTAGGTGCTGCATCAGCATCTAGGGTCAACAAATACCTCAAACGGTAAAATACCGGATGGGGATATAGAAGGATCTGTTTCAAAAAGGCATGTTCAAACAATACCCAGATGGTGAGTCACCGGATGGGGGTGCATTGAACGCATCTTAAATTTTTTTTTGAAAAATCCTAAAAGAGGCAAGGATGATGACCCAACCGGCTTTAAAACCGGTTGGGGTTTTTGAAATCATTTCTTGATAAAAACTCAGAAATACCCCAAGCAGTGTTAAAGGATAAGTCTATTTTGGAAAGGATCAAAGACCCCCTAGACGGTGTTGAACCGGATGGGGGTGTTTAGAATGCATAATTCTTAAAAGTTGAAGACCCCTCAGACGGGGCTATGCCGGCTGAGGGAGAAGATTCAACACTAGGGATATGGGTTAAAGGCCCCCCAGGCGGCATGCAACCCGGATGGGGTGAAACGTTCAAAATCCTCAAAAGCGAAAGTAAAAAGAAAAGGGCAGCCGGTACCTTAGAGACTGGAGAAAGAGCACCCAATCGGTCGCCGAATGTGCTTGATTTGAAAATGCCGGATGCAAGAAAACTTAGGAAATAATGCAGCCGGTATCAGAGCTCTCTCTCAGAAAATATTTTGAAAAAATATGCAAAGTGTGGAGGAGAGAGAGAGTGTCTTATATTTATAGAGAAGGAGTAGAAGGCGAAACGATGCCTTCTGCCCTAAAAACTTGAAATTTGAAAAAAAGAGGGAAGAAGACGAACCGTCTCCTCCCATGCGTCTAACACTTGTCACAGGTGACACGTGGACATGCCACGTCACACCTGTGAGGGGCAGATGTTTAGGGTAAAAATACCCTAAGACACGTGGCCCAATAAAGGCTTGCCACGTGTCAAGCTTGCAACGGTCAGCAAAGGCCCAATCCCTTTGCGACACGTGTCATTGTACCCTAAATTGAGGTACAGCTCTCCCCTACTATAAATAGTAAGGGCAGACCTCATTAATGGGGATCGAATCATTTCCCACAAACCAACAAAACACAAATCCCCTTACAAACGCTCTCAACTCGAGAAGCATTTATTGTCTTATTTCCTCTTTTAGAAAGAGACTAACTTAATCTTCGGAGGCGGAACACCCAAGTCCCAGCCGGAGTATTCCGTTATTTGTGCAGGTACAGGCTAAGGAAGGAGCATACTAGGAAATTGTAACTCTCCCATAGGACACATAAAAAACCCCCAAACACAAAGCTTTTTGAATCAAATGAAAGTCAAACACATTAAAAAAAATCTTTTTGAATCAAATGAAAGTCAAACACATTCAAACAAAGCTTTTTGAATCAAATGAAAGTCTAACACATTCAAACAAAGCTTTTTGAATCAAATGAAAGTCAAACACATTCAAACAAAGCTTTTTGAATCAAATGAAAGTCTAACACATTCAAACAAGGCTATTTGAATAAAACGAAAGTCAAATACATATTACAAAGGTAATTGAATCAAATGAAAGTCAAACACATTCAAACAAAGCTTTTTGATTCAAATGAAAGTCAAACAAAGCTTTTAGAATAAAATAAAAGTCAAACACATTCAAATGAAGCTATTTAAATGAAATGAAAGTGAAATGCATTCTAAAAAGCTAATTGAATCAAATGAAAGTCAAACACATTCAAACAAAGCTATTTAAATCAAATGAAAGTCAAATACATTCTACGAAGCTAATTGAATCAAATGAAACTCAAACACAATCAAACAAAGCTTTTTAAATCAAATGAAAGTCTAACACATTCAAACAAAGCTTTTTGAATCAAATGAAAGTCAAACACGTTCAAACAAAGCTTTTTGAATCAAATGAAAGTCAAACACATTCAAACAAAGCTATCTAAGGCAAATGAAAGTAAAATGCATTCTACAAAGCTAATTAAGTCAAATCAAAATCAAACACATTCAAACAAAGATTTTTCACTAAAATGAATGTCAAATACATTCTAAAAAGCTAATTGAATCAAATGAAAGTCAAACACATTCAAAGAAAGCTTTTTAAATCAAATGAAAGTCAAACACATTCAAACAAAGATTTTTGAATCAAATGAAAGTCAAACACATTCAAACAAAGCTATTCAAATCAAATGAAAGTGAAATGCATTCTACAAAGTTAAATGAATCAAATGAAAGTCAAATACATTCTACAAAGCTAATTGAATCAAATGAAAGTCAAATACATTCTACAAAGCTAATTGAATCAAATGAAAGTCAAACACATTCAAACAAAGCTTTTTAAATCAAATGAAAGTCTAACACATTCAAACAAATCTTTTTGAATCAAATGAAAGTCAAACACATTCAAACAAAGCTTTTTAAATTAAATGAAAGTTTAACACATTCAAACAAAGCTATTTGAACCAAATGAAAGTCAAATACATTCAACAAAGTTAATTGAATAAAATGCTAGTCAAACACATTCAAACTAAGCTTTTTGAATCAAATGAAAGTCTAACATATTCAAACAAGGCTATTTGAATAAAACGAAAGTTAGATACATTCTATAAAGTTAATTGAATCAAATGAAAGTCAAACACATTCAAACAAAGCTTTTTGATTCAAATGAAAGTCAAACAAAGCTTTTTGAATCAAAAGAAATTCAAACACATTCAAACAAAGCTATTCAAATCAAATGAAAGTGAAATGCATTCTACAAAGTTAAATGAAACAATTGAAAGTCAAACACATTCAAACAAAGCTTTTTGATTCAAATGAAAGTCAAACAAACCTTTTTGAATCAAATGAAAGTCAAACACATTAAAACAAAGCTATTCAAATCAAATGAAAGTGAAATGCATTCTACAAATTTAATGAATCAAATTAAAGTCAAACACATTCAACCTAAGCCATATAAATCAAATGAAAGTGAAATGCATTTTACATAGCTAATTGAATCAAATGAAAGTCAAACACATTCAAACAAAGCTTTTTAATTCAAATGAAAGTCTAACACATTCAAAAAAGGCTATTTGAATAAAACGAAAGTCAAATACATTTTATAAAGCTAATTGAATCAAATGAAAGTCAAACACATTCAAACAAAGCTTTTTAATTCAAATGAAAGTCAAACAAAGCTTTTTGAATCAAATGAAAGTCGAACACATTAAAACAAAGCTATTCAAATCAAATGAAAGTGAAATGCATTCTACAAAAATAAATAATTCAAATGAAAGTCAAACACATTCAAACAAAGCTATTTGAATCAAATTAAAATCAAATACATTCTACAAAGCTAATTGAATCAAATGAAAGTCAAACACATTCAAACAAAGCTATTTAAATCAAATGAAAGTCAAATACATTCTACAAAGCTAATTGAATCAAATGAAAGTCAAACACATTCAAACAAAGCTTTTTGAATCAAATGAAAGTCAAACAAAACTTTTTGAATCAACTGAAAGTCAAACACATTCAAACAAAGCTATTCAAATCAAATGAAAATGAAATGCATTCTACAAAGTTAAATGAATCAAATGAAAGTCAAAGACATTCAAACAAAGTTATTTCAATCAAATGAAAGTCAAACACATTCAACCTAAGCCATATAAATCAAATGAAAGTGAAATGCATTCTACATAGCTAATTGAATCAAATGAAAGTCAAACACATTCAAACAAAGCTTTTTTAAATCAAATGAAAGTCTAACACATTCAAATAAGGCTATTTGAATAAAACAAAAGTCAAATACATTCTATAAAGCTAATTGAATCAAATGAAAGTTAAACACATTCAAACAAAGCTTTTTGAATCAAATGAAAGTCAAACAAAGCTTTTTGCATAAAATGAAAGTGAAACACATTCAAATGAAGCTATTTAAACAAATGAAAATGATATATATATTCTAAAAAGCTAATTAAATCAAACGAGAGTTAAACACATTCAAACAAAGCTTTTTGAATTAAATGAAAGTCAAACAAAACTTTTTGCATAAAATGAAAGTCAAAGACATTCAAATGAAGCTATTTAAATCAAATGAAAGTGAAATATATTCTAAAAAGCTAATTAAATCAAACGAGAGTTAAACACATTCAAACAAAGCTATTCGAATCAAATGAAAGTCAAATACATTCTACAAAGCTAATTGAATCAAATGAAAGTCAAACACATTCAAATAAAGCTTTTTAAATCAAATGAAAGTCAAACACATTCAAACAAAGATTTTTGAATCAAATGAAAGTCAAACACATTCAAACAAAGCTATTCAAATCAAATGAAAGTGAAATGCATTCTACAAAGTTAAATGAATCAAATGAAAGTCAAATACATTCTACAAAGCTAAATGAATCAAATGAAAGTCAAATACATTCTACAAAGCTTTTTGAATCAAATGAAAGTCAAACACATTCAAACAAAGCTTTTTAAATCAAATGAAAGTCTAACACATTCAAACAAAGCTTTTTGAATCAAATGAAAGTCAAACACATTCAAACAAAGCTTTTTAAATTAAATGAAAGTTTAACACATTCAAATAAAGCTATTTGAATCAAATGAAAGTCAAATACATTCAACAAAGTTAATTGAATAAAATGCTAGTCAAACACATTCAAACTAAGCTTTTTGAATCAAATGAAAGTCTAACATATTCCAACGAAGCTTTTTTTAATCAAATGAAACTCAAATGCATTAAAAATGCTTATTGAATCAAACGAAAGCCAAACACATTCAAACAAAGCTTTTTGAATCAAATGAAAGTCTAACACATTCAAACAAGGCTATTTGAATAAAACGAAAGTTAGATACATTCTATAAAGTTAATTGAATCAAATGAACATCAAACACATTCAAACAAAGCTTTTTGATTCAAATGAAAGTCAAACAAAGCTTTTTGAATCAAAAGAAATTCAAACACATTCAAACAAAGCTATTCAAATCAAATGAAAGTGAAATGCATTCTACAAAGTTAATTGAATGAAATGAAAGTTAAACACATTCAAACAAAGCTTTTTTCAAATGAGAGTCAAACAAAGCTTTTTGAATCAAATGAAAGTCAAACACATTCAAACAAAGCTATTTGAATCAAATTTAAAATCAAATACATTCTACAAAGCTAATTGAATCAAATGAAAGTCAAACACATTCAAACAAAGCTATTTAAATCAAATGAAAGTCAAATACATTCTACAAAGCTAATTGAATCAAATGAAAGTCAAACACATTCAAACAAAGCTATTTGAATCAAATGAAAGTCAAACAAAGCTTTTTGAATGAACTGAAAGTCAAACACATTCAAACAAAGCTATTCAAATCAAATGAAAGTGAAATGCATTCTACAAAAATAAATGAATCAAATGAAAGTCAAAGACATTCAAACAAAGTTTTTTTCAATCAAATGAAAGTCAATCACATTCAACCTAAGCCATATAAATCAAATGAAAGTGAAATGCATTCTACATAGCTAATTGAATCAAATGAAAGTCAAACACATTCAAACAAAGCTTTTTAAATCAAATGAAAAGTCTAACACATTCAAATAAGCTATTTGAATAAAACAAAAGTCAAATACATTCTATAAAGCTAATTGAATCAAATGAAAGTTAAACACATTCAAACAAAGCTTTTGAATCAAATGTAAGTCAAACAAAGCTTTTTGCATAAAAATGAAAGTGAAAACATTCAAATGAAGCTATTTTAAATCAAATGAAAGTGAAATATATTCTAAAAAGCTAATTAGATCAAACGAGAGTTAAACACATTCAAACAAAGCTATTCGAATCAAATGAAAGTCAAATACATTCTACAAAGCTAATTGAATCAAAGGAAAGTCAAACACATTCAAATAAAGCTTTTTAAATCAAATGAAAGTCAAACACATTCAAACAA
>NW_018742612.1:0-23857 GCF_001683475.1 Chenopodium quinoa | reverse complement strand
ATAATCCCTGATCAGTGACGAAGGCCGTCTTCTCCTGATCTTTCTTCCACAAAGGAATTTGATGAAAACCAGAATAGGCGTCCATAAAACTCATCAAGGCATGGCCGGCTGTTGAGTCGACCAGGTTATCAATTTTGGCAGAGGGTAACTGTCTTTGGGGCACGCCTTGTTCAAGTCTGTGTAATCTACACACATTCGCCAGGTGCCATTCGGCTTTTTAACAAGTACCACATTTGCAACCCAATCTGGGAAGTAACATTGCCGAATGAACCCTGCATCAAGTAATTTTTTGACTTCGGCGCGGCCGCCTGACCTCTTTCTTCACCATGGTTCCGCTTCTTTTTGCCGTACCGGCTTCTTTTTTCGGATCCACAGCGAGTTTGTGTACTGCCAGATCAGGACTAATGCCTGGCATTTCATGGACTTCAAATGCAAAGATGTCCTTGTATTCTTTCAACAGGTTGTGAAAGTCATCACCAAGGTTTCTCAGAGCAGTCGTCCCAACTTTGACTGTTCGGTCAGGGCGGGAGTCGTCTAATATCAGGTCCGTATGCTCACCAGCCGGCTGAGGGCGGAACTCATCCGGCCGGTCCTCTGCCAATGATTGCTATTTTCTTGCCTTTCTGGCGGACTCTGTCTGGGACGCCTTTCTTTTTCTGTCGCTGTTTCTTGAACAGGCGCACTTTTCCTTGACATTGTCAAGGTCTGTTTTTTCTCCACTTGACCCAGTGGCCTTAGCAGTGGGTTTGACATCCGAGAGATAGCACTCTCGGGCCATCCTCTGATCTCCCTTAGGGAGCCGACTGTTCCATTGTCCCTTTCAAACTTAAGCAGCATAAGTGACGGGATTATAACAGCCTTGGCACTATTCAGGGTTGGGCGACCCAGAATCATGTTGTAGGCAGAGAGTTCCTCTACAACTAGGAATCGGACTACCATGTGTCGTCCTTCCCCTTTTTTCGCCCAGGCGGACGGGTAGATCAACTCGTCCCAGTGGGTGGACGACTCCTCCTCCAAACCCTATTAAAGGGTGGGAGGCCGGATGTATGCAGTCCGTCTGATATTTCAGTTTTGACAGACATTTGCTGCTGATGAGATCTGAAGAGCTCCCAGTATCTATGAGGATTCGACCAACTCTCTGGTTGGCCACTTTACATTCAATAACGAGAGGGTCGTCATGCGGCCCCCTTATTCCTCCTAGATCCTCTTCAGTGATGACAATCTCAGGAAATGTATATTTGGACGGTCGTTCTTGGTGAACGGAATTTACATCTAACCGCCTTATATTATCTTTGTTGCCCCTAATAGTGGGGCCGCCTCCTGAGAAGCCGCCTGCAATGGTGTAGACGACTGCATCATCAGTATCGGAACTGTCGGCCTGTTGATTCTTTTTGGCCGACTGCTTTTTTGAGGAAGTATTCCCCGTAGATTTCTTGACATAAGTGTCAAGATCACCTTGATCAGCCAAGCGGTCTAGGTACCGCATGAGACTAATGCAGTCGTTGGTGTGATGACCAATGTCATCATGATAAGCACAGATTTTGTCTTGGTTCCGGTTGCTCGCAGAACCCTTCATGGGGAGCGGTTTCTCAATTGAGAGCCGTCCCTTTATTTCTTTTAGGATAAACTGGTTATCCTTGTTAAACACATACTTTGGGGAGTATGGTTTGAATTCCTTTTTCTTCTTGGCCGGCTGTTTAGAGGAATCAGCCGCCCAGACCCCTTTTCTTTTTTCATCTTTGTTGGACGACTGTTTCTGTCGTCCTTCTCTATTGTCGAACCTCTTCCCGTCCGACTGTTTCATTGTACACAGATCAGTCGCCTGTATATAGGCTTCTGCTTCAATCAAGGCCTCTTGAAGAGTCGCCACCCTTTTTCGAACTAAATCAAATTTGAAGGTAGACCCGTCTTTGAGACCTCTAAAAAAGTCAGTATAAGCTACCTCATCCGGTAACCCTTGAATCTGTATTCTCATCAGGTTGAACCGCCTGATGTAGGAACGAAGCCCCTCCTTTTCACCCTGCTGAATTGTTCCCAAATCAAGGGTCGTTTTCTTCGCAGGAATGTTCATTGCAAAGTTGGAGGCAAATAAGTAAGCAAGCGTCCTGAAACTGTTTACACAACCAGTCGGCAGGTTGCCGAACCATTGCTGTGCAATTCCCTTGAGAGTTGCTGGGAAACACTTGCACCAAGTGGGATCATCCAACCCTTGAAGGTACATCAGGTTGGTGAATGCCATCAGATGGTCTTCCGGGTTAGTAGTGCCATCATAGGCGCCTACTAAAACATTTTTTACTTTGGCCGGCTGAGCGGCTTCAGTAATTTCCTTGGAGAAGGCCGACGGCTGTTCACCAAGTCTAAGCAGCCGTAGCTGCCAGTCCATAGGTTGGACGTTTTTTGCTGCAGGTCCACCAAATGGAGGTGGCTGCATAAAATATTGTTGTTGCGGCACAAATGGCAAATTTGGTACCGCCTGCGCACTATGAAAGCCAGACTGTCGGGAGGTGCGCCTGACTGACTCTCATGGTACGACTGAGTTGGCCTCATCGAGGCATTTCGCAAACTGTCCTGAAAATTTGAAGTAGAAGCCGACTCTGATAATCGGTCACTCCTCTTCTGCTCTAGCAGGTGCCGAGCATCTGTGAACGTTTGCTTTGACCCGTCCGCCTGAATATGACGAACCGGTTTCCTATTTCCCGTAGGATAACGGAGTTTTGTGAAATCAAGAGCAGACGGCTCCCGCTTCTTAGATTTAGGATGGGGAGTCGCCTCTCGCCCTTGAACTGGCTTCCTCTTCAGTGAAGTGGAAGGTTTTTTGGCCGCCTGCTCTTTGACTGAAGCAGGCGGTTTTTTGTTGATCAACTCT
Source organism: Chenopodium quinoa (assembly GCF_001683475.1). Taxonomy (NCBI): domain Eukaryota; kingdom Viridiplantae; phylum Streptophyta; class Magnoliopsida; order Caryophyllales; family Amaranthaceae; genus Chenopodium; species Chenopodium quinoa. The sequence continues at coordinate 20,991 of NW_018742612.1, read as the reverse complement.
TGGATCTCTCCCTTGAATCCCCTCATGAAGGTCATGAGTTCGTTCCTTGTGATGGGAGCAGACCCATCAGTCGGCTGTTGCCGAGCAAGCGGTGCGCCTGCTGGCTCGCTTCCTGTTTGAAGATACCCCCGTTCCCTTATTTCAGTATGACGGGTACGGCGGGCCCTTAGGGTCCCGTCTGGAGCTGTATGAGTTTCAACTTCAAATTCACTTTCGGTATCATGGTCCGACTGAACTTGAGGGTCGTCTAGGGGACGCCTCTCTTCTGGGGTCGGTACAGACTTGGATGCCATCTCTGAAGTACTCTCCCCACAGACGGCGCCAAATGTTTCGGGGTTTTCTGATGTCCTGCGGGAGAGTTACAATTCCGAGACTGGAACCGGACGCCTGTACCTGCAAAATAACGGAGACTCCTGAGAGCTCCGCCTCCAACGGTCAAGTTAGTACCTGATTAAGGAGTAATTAATACAGAAATTAAAGTAATAAGGTCTCTCTAGGTGAGAGTATTCAATGTAGGTAATCTGCTTTGCTAGCGAGATCAGCCGGTTATTAGTGTGTTCCGTAATGTATTCGGTCCTTGATTAATGAGGATTAATCGAGTATTTATAGCCTTGGGAAGCGTGCAACTCTCTAGGTTTAAGGTAAACCTAGGGCCGATCGGGCTTCTAGACTGAAATGGGCCTTGATGGCCGGTTGTCCCATTTGGCATGGGTGGACACGTGGCGTGTCTTAAGTGGTCCGTGGAGGACGCGTGGCGGAACCTGGTTGGTCCACTTGTCAAACGGCGCTTGGTGGATAAAAATCCCCTAATCACATGCTACTCATCATGTCTTTTTTTTTCAATAAAATTTCTATTTTTTAAACCCCGCATGATACCCGTTATATATATATATATATATATATATATATATATATATATATATATATATATATATATATATATATATATATATATATATTATATATATATATATATGTATATATGTATATATATGTATGTATATACATATATGTATATACATATATATATATATATATATATATATATATGTATATACATACATATATATACATATATACATATATATATATATATATATATATATATGCATATGCAAAAAATATTTTACATTCACGTTATTATAAACGTCCTAATAAAACATTTTTCTCCTATGATAAAGGTTTTATATAGGTTTTTACAATACACAAAAATTTAAGTTTGACTTTTAAAAAACTAACACTAACTTCGTTCTTTATTAGTTGCAACTAAGAAATATTTTTATATCCCATAAATAATACCTCTTTGTTGCAAGTAATAAGAAGCAAGGATAATATTTTTTTTTTATTTTTTTTAGACACAGGTTATAAAGCTTTAAAGCCAAACAATCACCTACCCATTCCAACTAGTATATTTCCAGTTCATGGGATGGAAACAACACTAGTAGACTTACACGACTGACACACAAGTTCATGACACTGACGTAAGAACGTGAAACTAGAACTACAAGTACAATAGCTAGCATTAAAAGTGGACTTCTTCTGGTAGTGAGGAGGATCAGAAATGGGGGGAGTAACAATCTTTCTCTTCTTGCCAATTTGGGACCTGCAACTAGAAAACATGTTAGTAGAAATGTTAGAGGCAGCACTACTCAGGTTCGTCCTTCTTCTCTTCCCTGTGTTCCATTGTCGAAAAGCCTTCCTTGTAATTAAACATCGACTTATCCTTCGTGAATTACCCTTGGATTTGCAGATGAAATTGAAATTGTTGGAGGATGCAATAGATAATCTAGATGAGACATTAGTGATTTCTGTAGAAGAGTGGACCTCTTCTTTGCGCTCAACATCACTTGGGTTTCTATTTGGGGAACTTGTAGAACACTTCTCCATTGTCACATCTATAACCTCATGCTCCTTTTCTTGGCTTCCCGTGCCTTTTTCACCACCCAAATAAATGGCTGGTTCACCAATTGAAGGCCTCACCACCTTTACCACTAGGTAAGAGCCTGACCTTGGGTCAAAATAAAGAATGGATTTCCCACGAGCCATGCGTTCATAATCTTTCTTGGAGGTTGATATAATGGAGCCCCGCCTCCGTCGGTTTCAAAACCGAAATTTGGGCTCCGCGAGATCGACACCATTGCCGTGATTTGAAAAATTGTGACAATGAGAGCTCATAGAGGGAGCCCCCTGTTTGTCACAACTAGAAATACCAAATTCCTCCGGTTGACAAACTTCCTTAACCAAGTAAGCAGCATTTGTAGTACTTTTCTCTTGCGTACTACTCAGATAACCTTGTCCATTTGCCTTGACACCATCGACTATATCATTGCCCCTAAGATCCTCCACACGCCTTTTTATGGGAAGCAATCCCACTCCTAATCCAACTGGAGAACTAGAGCCTTCACTCAACAAAGCATGAGTAGAAGAAGGGCTCTCCTGAGAATAAGTTTTGACTCTCTTTCCCTTGGTATTCATCAATCCACATTGCTCTCCTGCCATTACCTTTCCATTTGGCTTGATTCTTAATAACTCTTTCATGGTGTCAAATCTCCCTTAAAATATCAGGGTTTTTGGGATCGCCAAACTCAAATCTTTCATGGCCTCCTCTAACCTATTCATCCCCTTCCAACTAAGAGCTCTTCTATATAGCGCTTTCACAATATTTGGATCGAAATCCAAAACAAGAGAACATAAATCCTTTGCAGGAGCAAACAAATAATTAGTTTTAATTGAACAAAGAGCAAGGTTGAGATTCAAGGAAGTAGCAAGCTCACAATACAAAGTACCATCCTTCTTACTATTAAGCTCAGAAAAACATAACATTTTAGTGGCTCTAACATAATAAGACAAAGCCTTATCAAGAAATCTTTTCTAATACAACTGGTTACCCTCCTCCTTTAACTTAACACACATTGGAAAGATGTCTTCGGGCCCCTTAAAATGCATAATAATATTCGAGCTCTTTCCCAAATTAAAGTCAAGAAGAACCGCAATTCCCAAATTGCAGCCAAAGTTTTAAGAATTCCCAAAGTACCGTCCACGTCACCGGTTCAGGGGGAAGAAATTTTAAATCCGGTCTACAGCAAAACCGCTACCTGAAGTAGCGGTTTTTTACTAATAAACCGCTACTTCAGGTAGCGGTTTCTTTTTAATAAACCGTTACTTCAAGTAGCGGTTTTTGTTTAATAAACCGCTACTTCAAGTAGCGGTTTTCTAGCAGGTATAATTTCCTGATTTCACTTTCCGCTTTCATTTTCGTCTTCTCACCAAAATCCCATCCACGCCTTCCACCAAAATCACACCTCCTTCAACGGAAGCCGGCGCAGCCAAGGAATCCACCGACGCCGCCGGAGCATTCCTCAGCAACGAAGGCCGCCGCTGTTGACGCCGAGGGTTCGACTTTAGTGGTCGGCTTCGCTAATTTCAGAAGAAACGTGCTGATCTTCTTGTTTGTGGTAAGTGCCCTAATTATTTTTTGTATTCAGTTATTGGGTTTGTTGTTGTTATTGAGTTTGTTGTTGTTATTGAGTTTCAGAATTGTATGTATGTTTGTGGTTGGTTTTGGTTGTTGTTGTTGATTTACTTACCTTACATATAACCCTTGTAGAATTATTAATGGTTTCGATCACATTACTCAGTTTAGGTTGCTATAATTGCTGATTTTGAAAGTGAAAATAGAGCTTCTATACACAAAGTACATGAGCTCAAAGTACATGTAGTCATGACTTATGCCCATGTTGAGCTTCAAGAGGTATTAAGACCTTCATAGCTCAGTTTAGGTTGCTATAATTGTGTAGTTTGCTTGCTTGATGTTAGGACATTGCCACACTGTTAATGAATTTTTGCAATCTAATATCTTTGATTAATAATGGTCTTTTCTAGAATGAAACATGGAGGTTCCGAACTACCCTCTATATTGCTATTGAGGTGGAGAAATTGTCCACAAAGATAGCGATATAACGTATAGGGGTGGGAATCAAAAATTTGTGTTTGTACATTCTGCGATGACATATTCACAAGTTCTGAACAAGCTATATGAAGAATTGAGTGTTGATCCTAGAGGTGTGGAGTTGAAGGTGGTTATGCGTTATCCTATGGCTGGGGCATATGTTGCAATTCCGTTAAATGACGACAACGCTGTTAGAGCTATGTGGATTGCTGTGACTCAGAGTTCTTCTGTTGCAATGCAATTGTTCATTGAACAAGTTCCAAAGGAGCCAGTTGTGCAAACTAACACTGGTTCCTTTCCGGGGATGGATTTTTTTGGTAGTGTGGATCAACCGTTTTCCACTGGTGTTCAAAGTGTGGGCATAGGGTCATTCACAAGAAGCTTGTTGATCCACATTATGTCAATGACCATCACTCACAGTTTAGGTCTCCGGCCTCATCGCCTAATGTTGGAACCTCGACAAGCACACAACCACAAGGCATTCTTGATTCTCTTGACCCAAACAATGTTGATGTATTTGGCGATGCAGAGATGAATGACACTGATGAAGATGATGATGAAGAGGTAATTGAAGCTCATGATAAGGCAATTAAAGGAAGCGCCCCCACTTCAGACTTCAATGAAGTGGCGCAAGTTGATCCTCGTTTGAATAACTCATGGATGTCTTGGTTAGGAAATGAGACATATAACAATGGGGGAGAATTTGAGGTTGGTCAGCAGTTTGACTCATTGCAACAACTGAAAGATGCTGTGAAATCTTACTCCATAGCTAGAAATCAAACAATTCGAGTTGTGGAGGTAGAGCCAGAGAAATATGTTGTTGAGTGCAAGAGGAAAGAACAATGTAGTTGTTCGTGGAGGCTTAGAGGAGTGAAAGATCCAACACTCTCTACGTTTAAAATTGTGAGGTACAACGGCCCTCATGCAAGTAACTGTGTTGGTGACATCGACTCGGGAGATCATAAGCTACTGACTTCCGAGTTCGTTTGCAATGCTCTTCTAGATGTCATTCGCGTTGATCCTTCATTGAAAATCAAGACAATGGTGCAACTTGTGAAAGAGAAATTGGGAGATTCGGCATTCGGACCATGTACACGAGTGGAGTCGACGAGAGGCATTAGTCGTCCAGGGATACCCGTTCACTAGGACTTCTTCCCCGGCCATGACAGAGTACATGGCTTGGTACCGTCGCATCACGAGACTGGTCATTACTCCACCTTCGCAGGAGCGCCCCCCGAGTCATTACCAGCCAGCTACCTCTGACCTCCTGCTTGTATGAACTTCACTTCATTTCAATCTAGTTCTTACGTTTTTGATTTCATTTTACTAACATTAAAACTACACTTAAATGTAGGCACATGCATTTGCTGATTTGCACGTCCAGCTATCGGGAGCTACTGAGACCATCTCCCACTTGCCACCAGAGACGGCTATACCATTTGCCATACAGACGATGCAGGGTTTTACATCATTTTGTGGCCAAACCTTGTCTAGGGTGGGGCAGTCACACCTTATTCAGCAGCCTCGACCGTCCACGTCTTCATCTTCTACTGTGCACACTATGCCGATCAGACCACCACCTCATCGTGGAGGCCATTCAGCACGTGCCTTCCGTCCACCGACTCCTTCTCAGCATACTATAATGACATCTCCTCCACTAGTGCATCGCCAGTATCAGAGAAACCGACGGCGTAGCAACACTACGTCTGGGGTTGGAGTTGGCCTGGATGACATTCCAGAGGAGACAGCTGCATCATCTTCATCGTCACCTCATGGGAAGAAGCAACGCCCGAGCTAAGTGTATATTTTGGAACTAAACTAATTTTTTTGTAAATGCTTAGAATTGGATTTTGTTATATTTAATCAATTGAAAAATATTCGACTTTGCAATTTCGACTTCCTTAGATCTTCATAAACTTGTTATTTATGGTGGTTGTGTTGAAAATATGCTATATATCTCATGTTTTACAGGTACACAACTTGCAGGTTTTTTTTTGAGTGATTATGCAAGTTTGAAAAAAAAACCAGTCCAGGGTAAACCGCTACTTCAAGTAGCGAAAGTAGCGGTTTTTCAAAGTAAACCGCTACTTGAAGTAGCGGTTTTCCAAAATAAACCGCTACATAAAATAGCGGTTTTTTGTAAACAAACCGCTACTTCAAGTAGCGGTTTTAAACTAAGAAACCGCTACTTGAAGTGGCGGTTTATTGCAAAGAAACCGCTACTTCAAGTAGCGGTTTACCCTGGACCGGAAAAAAAAAACCGGTTTTTTAACCAGTGCTTACGTGGACGGTAGAATGGGAAAACTTAAAACTTTGGCTGCAATTTGGGAATTGCGGTTCTTCTTGACTTTAATTTGGGAAAGAGCTCATAATATTCATCACATCATTTACCTCCTCTTCATCCTTACCCTCTTCTAAATGGAACATGACATGTGCAGTATGAACACTAGCAGGATCCATTACACTCTTGACAAGAAACAAGCTAATCCCCAAGAAACAAGAACCCCAACTAAAAAGAACTAAAACTCTAAAAGAAAGAACAAAGGAAAAGAAACCAGGAAATAAAGAAGGAAATTGCTAAGTTACCTCCGATAATATCGCTTGAGATAAGAGGGAAAGTTCCGGGAGGTCGCAAAGTACGCTTGCTGGCGACCACAGGCAAGAAGTAGCCGCCGGCGAGCTTAGTTAAATGAGCAGTTTACTTTTACTTGAGAAGAAGTTGTTGGTAGGTGGTAGGTGGGAGCTCGAGGATTTTTTCTTAAATTTGCATAAAATTAAAGAGAGTTCCAGAAAAATTCAAGGATAGTATTTTTTTAAAAAAAATATGTAAAACATTAGTATATTCATATAGATATTAGAATAGGTTCTCTCAAGTACAACCCGTATGATACCCGTTTTGCATTATCTCGGGAATGACAATGAACATATATACACACAAATATATATATAATGACCAAGGGATTAAAAATGACAATGCAAATAATATTTTACATTCCCTTCATCATAAACACCCTAATAAAACATTTTTTTCCTATGATAAAGGTTTTATATAGGTTTTACAGTACAAAAATTTTAAGTTTGACTTTTAAAAACTAACACTAACTCCTTTTTTTATTAATTGCAATTAAGAAATATTTTTATATCCTATAAATTATACCTCTTTGTTGCAATTAATAATAAGTAAGTACAATACTTTTAAAAAAAAATATGTAGAACATTAGTATGTTCATATAAATATTAGAATAGGTTCACTCAAGTACAACCCTAGTACAGTAGTACATGGTACTCAACATGTCTATTTGTTCAAAAAATATCATTTTTAGACTCCGGATAATACTTGTTATGCATTAGCCCAGAAACAACCCTAAAATAAACTAAAAAGACGAAGATAATGAAATAGAGTAATTACCAATTAAAAGGTAAAAGTGAAAAAGGTAAAAGATTGCAGAATGTGAATATGTATAGTACAATTAAGAAAAATGTTACATATAATATAATGGCAAAGTTGATGACAAGTATTATTATTCCAAAATTAATTATATATACTATGAAAATATAGATATAATAAAATTATATATATATATATATATATATATATATATATATATATATATATATATATATATATATATATATATATATATATATATATATATTTGAATCAATCATTTCAAAAAATTGTTAACATATTAGCATAAATTCATTAAATATATAAGTTGCCCTAAATTAACTTATTTCCAAATAGTTTAGATTCTATAAAATTTTATTAACAAAATTCTAAATCAAAATGATTTATACAATAAGTTTTTTACCAAAATTATTGTTCTAAGGTCTCTTTACATTATTTTTTTTTACCATTATAAGACAAACAAATCATAGAGCGACATGTGTCAGCTTCACATTGATTTGCTTGTTTTTAGTAATATATATTGATTGATTGATTGATTGATTGATATTGATGATTGATTGATTGATTGATGATTGATGAATTGATTGATTGATTGATGATTGATGTTGATTGATTAATACTCTCTGTAAGTTTTAAACTATAAATCATTTGCCATATATAATTTCCGTAAATTTTTGGAAATGAGAAAACATGGCCTAAGTTAGCAAAATTAAGTCCAATAAAAATAAGTTCAAAAAAACTGTAAAATAATTGAAGTACCTTAAATGAAGTTAAGTTCAAAAAAATAAGCTCCCATCATCCCATGATCATGAAGTTAAGTACCTTAAATGAAGTCCAATAAAATTAAGTTCAAAAAAACTGTAAAATAAGCTCCAATGATCACAACCGTAACCACATTTATTCAATGGTAAAAATAACATACAAAGTGAAAAATGGTAGGAGATGGGATTATGCATGTCTTTACAGAAGTCATCATCTTTACCAAGGAAAATGAATTGGTTCAGGCTGCAAGGCCTTCTGCACAAGCTCACTTTGTTCTTTGACATGAACTTGATAAAACCCGGTGGCTGTAGCAGCAGAAGGAGGACGACCCACATATTTTATACTCTCCATATTTCCTCTCCGAAGAGCTTTCATGGAAGTACAAAGACGGGGTGCTATGTAGTTGAATGCGCCCATATTCATCGGCTCCTCTTGGCACCACACAATCTCAGCATCTGAAACAGTCAAACAGTTAAAAGAGAAGTACATGAATTTATAGAGATTATATGATACTGCATGTTCACAGTCAGAATTTTAATGACTAGCATATAACAATATGCAGTATGTTTAGTGAAGATTCTGCTGGATATTGCTGCAACATACTTGGAAATCGCTGCAGTTCCTGCTGGATTAGATCATAGGGAAAAGGACAGATTTGTTCAACTCTACATATCGCTATATCCGTGCTGTTATGTTTTTTCCTCTCATCATCAAGCTCATAATACACCTGCATATTACACAAAACAAAAAGATGTAGTGAAATACGCCTCAGTAGAAGCAAATTCAATTCAAGGCACCAATACCTCAAAGTTTTTAAATGCTTTGGAATCTCAATATGTCACAGATATGGTAATGACAGATATGATGATTCAAGGTACGGGTACATACCCAAGCATCGGACAAGTTAAGGCTAAATAATATGAACAAAGTATTTCAACTGCTCAAAAAATTAAACTTTGGTTAATATTTTCATGTATAAATGCATGTGTACAAATATCAGATAGACTGCATTTAATCAAAATTATCTCAAAGGCCATTTGTGTGCACATATCGCGTTTCTGCTTTCTCTTGTTACTATTTCCCTACAAATAAATGGTTCAAGACAATCAAGTTTACACGTGAAATTTTGAGTATTTCCGAAGCGAATTCATAACCTTTTTGAGTGTCAAGTTTCCTACTGTCATACTGCACTAGTAAATAAAACAATATAAAGAGTTGCAGAAACAAATAAGGCAGGATTCAAAAAAGATCTGTTTCAAAGCGTGCAATCAATTTTTCCCAAGTTAGACTGATTTTTTCTCCTTTATACGATTTCAGATATGAATCAGGAAAGGTGTGAATGTTAAATACCTTGCCAGAACAAAGAACTAGACGTCTAACACCCTTTTCAAGATCAGACTGATAGTTTTTGTCCTCCAAGAGACGCTTAAAGCTAGTTTGATGCAGATCATCCAACTCAGATAAATATGATTTACAGTCCTTATGGCGGAGCAAGTTCTTAGGAGACATCACTATGAGAGGCTTTCTGAATTCCCTGTGGACCTGATAAATTTGGCATTTCAATTCTTCTGAACAACAATAAACTTTCAAAAGGGGCTAATATGGATGTCTCATGCTAGATTTATATACCTGACGTCTCAGAACATGAAAATAATTTGCTGGGGTTGTGACATTAACCACTTGCCAGTTGCATTCTTGGATCTGCTTTGTCGGATCAGTTGCGATCTCATGTGGGTTGTCATCACACATCTGAACATCACAAGTTTTACAAATAAGAAAAATGATATATAGAGCTATTAGTGTCAGAGTCCAGTGCAGGAAAACTGCAAGGATAAAAAATATAAAATATTCAGGGTAAATTGCCTGAAGAAAACGCTCTAAACGAGCACTCGAATGTTCAGGTCCTTGACCATCATAGCCATGAGGCAACAGTGCCACAAGCCCAGTTTGACGTAACCATTTTGCCTCCCCACTGCTTAAAAACTGATCAAATATAATTTGTGCCTCATTTGCAAAAATCACCAAACTGAGCTTCCCAAAGCACCAGTGAATTTGGATTTTCCATCGAATAGCCCAACTCAAATCCAAGAACACCAAATTCTGAGAGAGAGCTACAAAACAATATTAAACACGTTTATCAGGGAAGTTTTCTTGTAAGCATAATGAAGCCAACAGATAGATGTAGCTAACTATGCAAATGGATCAGCATGATTCTCAATAAGGTCGAAAACCAAACTTTGCTAAAACTGATAACTTAAGCTCAAAATTAATTTCAGCATAATCTCAGATAAAAATTAAGTTCGGTTCAGCAAGATTACATTAAGAAATTATAGGTTAAAAAGGTAATAGAACCTAGAATAAAGTCCATGATTTTAAGACCATTCAACCAGCATGTACAAGTATGATCAACCAAAACAAAAATGCAATATATATAAACCTGACCTGCTGCTGATGGTAAACATTTCGGCCTTTTGCTTCTCCATGACATGTTTAAGCGGGTAGTATTTCTCTTCTGTCTCTTGATCAACAATTACAGCATGCCTATGACTGAATGTTCCCCTCTCAACATCTTGACCAGATATGCGAACATGAATCCCTTCTTCCAACAATGTCCCAAAGGCCAGAGCTTCAGCAAAGGCCCAATCTACACCTTGACCTGTTTCAACCATCTGAAGACGTTGCTCATAGATCTTCTTTACCACTTTGTGGGCATTGAGATTCTTTGGAAGGGTTGAGATAGCATTCCCAACACTTCTTAAGATGTCTGCCTTAACCCTGTGATTGAAAAAACTTATCAAAGTAACAAATGTAGAAGGTTAAATTGCGATATTTGAATGATCTTATAAGATGTACCCGGTATCCTGTATCTGAGCAGGCTGATCTGGTGACTTAAGTATTCTGCTGGGGAACATAGCTTTTACTGGCCTCAAATTCCTCATTTAGTATTCTGCTGACCTTTTCTGAATCTCTTCAATATCTTCTGTTGACAAAATTCCGGATTCAAGAAGTTTTCTTTTGTACTTCTCAAGAACTGGGGGATGACTGCGAATGACCTGAAATCAGCCACTTCAATCATAAGTATAATGCATCTATAACTTACAAGAAATTCGTAATTGTAAAATTTAAGGAAACATCATTTTTGTATGATACATTTTCATCAAGTGCTAACATGTTTCGATCAATTTGATTTTGTTTATTTACAGTTACAGTTTAAACTCCACAATGTTTTTTTCCATGTTTTTGAGAAAGAGATTATAGTATTTACTTTATCGATCAAAAGAAAGTATGCAACATTCTGTCAGATAGCCTAAAATGCTGATGACTTTTGAAAATGCAGATGTATTTCTGGAAATAGAACAAGTATGAAAACCAAAATTAAACACAGCAATCAAAGTCAAGATCGCAATATAGCATGATGCAGCACTTTGATCCAGCACAGGTAGGATGCAAGCTAAAGAAAACTAGTATACTATAAAGGACTAACCTTGTTCATGGTGGGTTGTGTGAATGATGGCTCATCAATTTCATTATGACCAAACCTACGATAACAGACTATGTCGATAACAACATCTGAATGGAAGGTCTGCCGCCACTCTGCTGCAAGCTCAGATACCCGAACAACAGCTTCCAAATCATCCCCATTTACATGGAAAATAGGAACATTTAATGCTTTTGCAACATCAGTACAGTACTCAGAAGATCTTCCAGATTTCGGATCAGTTGTGAATGCTACCTGGTTGTTAATAACAATATGTATCGTTCCACCAGTAGTGTATCTTGGAAGAGCACTTAAGTGAAGAGTCTCATAGACAACACCTTGCCCGGCAAAAGCTACCCTCACCATGAATCAAAGTACCCAAATTTTTAGTCCTTTCAACATCATCAGAATAAAATTGTTTGGCCCTTGTTTTCCCTACAACAACGGGATCCACAGCTTCTAAATGACTCGGATTTGCAACCAAAGAGGGGTGAATCCTCTTCCCGCTTATAGTAGGTCTGTCAAAAGAAGTTGCTAAATGATACTTGACATCACCAGTTCCAACATAGAGCGCGTCTTCAGGGATAGGCTTCCTGCCACTACTGAACTCGCTAAAAATCTGATGAAGTGGTTTTCGAAGAACATTTCCCAAGACATTTAGTCTTCCTCTATGAGCCATTCCCATAACTATACTCTCAACTCCAAGCTCAGCTGACCGATCAATCATCTCTTTCATGCCTGGAATTAGAGCTTCACAACCTTCCAACCCAAATCTTTTCGCTGTTGACCACTTATTTGCCAAGAAATTCTCAAACTGTGTGCTCCATACAAGCCTATCAAGCATCACTTTGCAGCGATCTTTACTGTACTCCACCAGTGTTGGAGTCTCAATTTTATCTGTTAACCAGTTACACTTTTCTCGGTCAAAGATATGCACGTATTCATAACCCATGCTCCCACAATAGGTCTGCTCAAGCCGGTCAAGAATACTTCTGAGTGTGTTCACAGGCCTGTTTTCTGACAGAAACCCTGATAACTTCCAAACACCAATAAAGAACTCCCTATCAAGATCAGCTTCAGTGAAACCATAAAATTCCGGGCTCAATACCTCAGGCACTACCCTGTGTTCTAAGTTCAGTGGGTCTAATTTCGCTTTCAGATGACCATTAACCTGATAAGCCCTTACAAGCAACAACAGTTTCATGCTTTCTTGGATAGTCTGCCCTGAAACACCAGGATGTTTTGGAGCATCCCCAACAAAATTCCTGAAAAATTGGTCCCATGATTCATCCACACTACTCGGATCAGCTTCCCAAGAACGCTGAAGTTCCTCTAAGTATACACTGTTAGTCCCATCCAAGAAACTGTCAGCAAGCTTAGAGAGGGGCACGGGGTGTGGAACCGGAGCTGTTTGTGCTTTCGGTTTGAGGTGTGTAGAGTGAAAGTAACGGTTTTGTGATGGAATAACCGAATAATATGTGTTCTTCTTACATAAGAGTGTCCATAAGATAAAGTTTTCCTCACAGCAAACTTTGCTGCACTAGAACTAGCTCGAAACCATGCCATAAATGTTTGCCTATATCAAAATCCTAGCAATTGCGTGTATTTCATTGAGATATATGATCACTTCAATGACTTCTACACCTGAAAAAAACTAAGGTTTTGTTACTTTCCATATTCCATGTATACTGATATATTAAAAAGCGTTCCTAAACAAGTAGAAGTGGCACGTGGATGTGGAACCTAGAGTTAGAAAAAAAAAGGTTTTAATCTTGGGGCTAATACAATTAGATAAAAATCTTTACCATTTTATCTACTTATAGTTATGAATTATGATTAGATAAAACACTCCATTACTTTTACCCAGAGTTTAACTACTACTATATACAAAAGATTAGCCATGATTTCACATTGCTTCTCATGCTCTGTCCACAAATCCAAAGTAGCAAAATAGTAAAAGTATATTAATTCTACAGTTAAGGAGAAGTATTCCATATTACTAGTAAATTATAAAAGGTCGAGAAAATGTGACGACTTGTTTGATAAATTCCTAACAAGGTGCATATGCATTCTTAAGAAAATGAGATCAAGGGAATCCGTTTTTTTATAATGCTTAGTTGAAATCACAATTGTCAACTTATATAAAGATAGAAAAGAGTGGATTATATTCTACTTTACCAAAAGATAAATCAAGTAAATTAACATAGCATCATAGTTTAAAAAATATAATAACAAGATTACAAACCTGAAACAAAAGAATCAATTGATCCTTTAGCTTGCCTTTATTCTTCCACTAGGTATAAAACTAAGCTACTAAAAAAAATGCAACAATTTGGGTGGAATAAATTAGAGTGGGTTCAAATTTGAATAACAATAATAATAAGAGAAGAAATAATGTGGGGCAACACGAGATATGTGAGAAATAAAGTGTGAAGATGATGATTTGATTGATTTCTCTGGATGCTCCTAGTGAGTTGGGAGTAGGGAACTTTAATACAAAAATTAGTTTTATAATTATATTTTCCCGCGAAGCTTCTTCTTGTTTTTAATTGGTTTCTTCCTTGTGTGGGACCAATCTTGCTTATACAGTCCTAACTCCTAAGTCAACCCATTAAACCCAAAGAAACGGCCCGACCCAATTTAATCCAACCCGCCGAATTTTTGCAAACCGTCAATAACTCAACCCGTCATCAAGGTGAGCGTTACAATCCGAAATTAAAAACAACCTAAATCCAAGGCCGTTGCAATTATTTTAGGGGTCCTATTCTAAATTAAAAAAAGGGATCTTTAATAATTTTAAGATTATGCTCCATACAATATTTTTTATCTACTACTCTCTCAGCTCCGTTTTTAAATATTTGCTTTACTTTTCTTTTTCAAGCCGTTTTTAAATATTTGTTCCATTTCCTTATTTGGAAAAACTTTTACAATATTTTATTAATTTCTCTCACCAAGTGGACTCAATAATATTAAGGATTTTTTGTAAATAACCTCCCCTAAATGTACCTTGTATTGAATTAACCACCCATTTTTTTCGAAATTAAAAATAACCACCCATTAATGTCAAAACCCGTAGATTTCACTACCTTTCTTCAATTCTGATCAGTTTTCTGACTTAGGATATACGTGTTTACCAATATGATAGGTTAAAAAAATTTAAAAAAATCAAAATTTTTTAAATAAAATTCCCCATAACTCTCAACCCATGGCAGCCACTACCTCCTTCCATCTCCCACCACCCACCCAAATCAACCACCTGTCGGACCACCCCCACCCCAACCAGTCTGCCGGCGAAACCCCACAAAACCCCAGCCATGTCCACGAAATCCCCAGTCGCCGCTTTCTCACGAAACCCCACCCACATCACCGCTTCTTAACGAAAAAACCACCCACGTCGTTGATTCCTCACGAAAACCCACCGATGTCGCCGCTTCCTCTTCTCAATTCAAGGTTGCGTTCTTCTATTATTTTTTTTAATTTAATCAAATTTTCTACTTTTAGGGTTTAAATTTGTTGGTTCAATTTTTCTGGGGAAGGGAAGGATTGCTAGAAACAAGGACGGGAAGGTAGGGGTGCCGAAAACGGAAACAGAGAAGGGGAAGGGTGTCGGAAGTTGCATAGCTACCGCCTATCGAAAGTGGCAATGGTGGGTTGGGGTTTTTTTTAACTTTAATTTTGATTTTATATGTTGTGGGCCCCTAAGTCGGAAAACTGCTAGACTAAGTCTGAAAACTGGCCGGAATTAGAGAAGTTCTAGGTGGTGAAATCTACGGGTTTTGACAGTAATGGGTAGTAATTTTTAATTTCGAAAAAAATGGGTGGTTAATTCAATACAAGGTACATTTAGGGGTGGTTATTTACAAAAAAAACCTAATATTAATTCCATGGGTGGTTATTTACAAAAAAACCTAATATTAATTCCATATTCTATCTCCTTCAATTCTCTCCACTACTTTTGATTTTTTACAATATTTTTATTCTTCCACCAACCCCACTACCTCCATATTTTATTATATTCTCCAATTTCTCCTAAAACTCCGCACATGGAGAAATGGTGCAAGTATTTAAAAACGGAGGGGGGTGATGCACAATTTCCTATACGTTACAAAATGAAAAAATGCGTTCCTATAGCAATTATATACGAAGTATTTATTTCACCAAAAAAAAAAAGTAATACGAAGTATTTAGAAAGTGAGAATTAACTCAAGTGGTTAGAGCTCCTCCCCCAATTTTAGGGGATCTTGGGATTGATTCTCACCCCCCTACGGCTCTCTAAAGATATTTTATTCAAGTTGATAATAACAACTAAATACTTTGTATAACCCAATCTTAACTTAATCTTATGGACTTATTTTAATACTCGTCTCCCTAATTTGCTTCAGAAGATTTTAACCTTCACCCAAAAAAAATGCATCAGTTTAATAAACTACTTCGTTTTTGACATCATCAAAACTAGAAAAATTATAAAAATAAAAATTTAAAAATTTAAAAATAAAATAAAAATAAAATTACCTAAAATCAAACAAAGGATGGACAAAGAAGGAATAACTCAAATTAGTAATTCACTAATTCCCAGTTCATTTTTGTTCAATTGGGATTTTGGCTACAACAAGTACAATTTTTGTTTCTTTTTGCCATTGATAATTCTTGAATGGAGAAATAAGCAATTCTAGTATACTTTTTCATGAAATTAAATTGATGTAATTATGATAATAGTAATTTGAATTGATAAAGAATATAGAAAGTTGTAGAAATTAATATAAAAGCTAGATTAAGGCTAGAAAATTGGCAATTGTTAATATGTTGGATTGCTTGGTGTTAGAAACAAGAAGAATTTTAACAAACTTTTTTTTTTAAAAAAAGGAAAAATAAAATGAAAATGAGCCCTCTTGAAATCGGGCCCTGTGCAAGAGGGCATATTGCACTTGCTCTTCTATGGCCATGCCTAAACCGATTACATCCAAACTTGATGGCAAACCCCACCAATTTCAAAAACGAAACCGTGTAAACTCGGCAAAAATTTGATAAAACCCAAACTGATTAGGGGATTTTGCTCCACCAATCGGAATGCGCCACGTGGGCCAATCAGGTCCTGCCAAGTGTCCCCCAGTTGGACCCCTCAGGGCTTGCCACGTGGCACACGCTTATTCGTCCACCCTGGACTTATTATGTCATGACACGTGGCATACTCCATGCCTAATGGAGAAGCCGGTCACCTAGGCCCAACTTCCGAGGGAAGCCCAATCAGCCCAAGGTTAACCTAAAACCTAGATTGGCACGTTTCCCGAGGTTATAAATACCTCCCTTAATCCTCATTAAGGGAGATTACACACATTAAACACTCTCACCTAGAGAGACCCAATCACTTTAATTTCCGCATTAATTACTCCTTAATCAAGTACTAAACTTGACCGTCGGAGGCGGATCTCCAATCATCCGGAGCATCCGTTTGTTTTGCAGGTACAGGCGTCCGGTTCCAGTCTCGGAATTGTAACTCTCCCGCAGGACATCAGAAAACCCCGAAACATTTTGGCGCCGTCTGTGGGGAGAGTACTTCTGAGATGGCACCCACGTTTGTACCGGCTCCTGAAGAGAGACGTCCCCTGGACGATCCTCTAGTTCAAGTCGGACCACGATACTGAGAATGAATTTGAAGTTGAAAGCTCACACAGCTTCAGACGGGACCCTAAGGGCCCGACGTACCCGTCATACCGAAAGAAGGGAAACGGGAACATCTTCAAACTGGAAAGCGAGCCAGCAGGCGCACCGTCTATTCGGCAGCGCCGACTGATGGGTCTGCTCCCTTCACAAGGAACGAACTCATGACCTTCATGAAGGGACTTCAAGGGAGAAATTCAAGAGTTGATCAAACAAGAAAGCCGCCTGCTCTGGACAAGGAGCAGTCGGCTAAGAAAACCCTCCACTTCACGGAAGAGGAAGCCAGTTCAAGGGCGAGAGGCGACCCCTCATCCTAAATCTAGGAAGTGGGAGCCACTGCCCTTGATTTCACAAAATACCGTTTTCCTACTCCAGGAAATAGGAAGCCTGTTCGTCATATTCAGGCGGACGGGTCGAGGAAAACATACACAGACGCTCGGCTACTGCTAGAGCAGAAGAAGAGTGACCGATTGTCAGAGTCGGCCTCTACTTCAAACTTCCAAGACAGTCTGTGAAATACCTCGATGAGGCATACTCAGTCGTATCATGAGAGTCGGTCAGGCGGCACCTCCCGTCAGTCCGGCTTTCATAGCGACCAGGCTGTACCAAACTTACCGTTTGTACCGCAACAACAGTATTTTTTACAGCCACCTCCGTTTGGTGGACATGCAGCAAAAAATGTCCAACCTATGGACTGGCAGCTACGGTTGCTTAGACTTGGTGAACAGCCGTCGGCCTTCTCCAAGGGAATTACTGAAGCCCGCTCAGCCGGCCAAAGTGAAAAATGTATTAGTAGGCGCCTATGACGGCACTACTAACCCAGAAGACCATCTGATGGCATTCACCAACCTGATGTACCTTCAAGGGTTGGATGATCCCACTTGGTGCAAGTGTTTCCCAGCGACTCTCAAAGGAATCACACAACAATGGTTCGGCAACCTGCCGACTGGTTGTGTAAATAACTTCAAGACGCTTGCTTACTTATTCACCTCCAACTTCGCCATGAACAACCCTGCGAAGAAGACGACCCTTGATTTAGGAACAATTCAGCAGGGCGAGAAGGAGGGGCTTCGTTCTTACATCAGGCGATTTAACCTGATGAGAATACAGATTCAAGGGTTACCGGATGAAGTAGCCTATACTGACTTTTTCAGAGGTCTCAAAGACGGGTCGACCTCCAAATTTGATTTGGTCCGAAAGAGGGTGGCGACTCTTCAAGAGGCCTTGATTGAAGCGGAAGCCTATATACAGGCGACTGATCTTTGTAGTACGGTAAAACAGTCAGACGGGAAAAGGTCCGACAAAAGAGAAGGACGACAGAAGCAGTCGTCAAACAAAGACGAGAAGAGAAAAGAGGTCTGGGCAACTGATTCCTCTAAACAGCCGTCCCAGAAGAAGAAAAAAGAATTCAAACCATACTCCCCAAAGTATGTGTTTAACAAGGATAGCCAATTTATCCTAAAGGAAATCAAGGGACGGATCTCAATTGAGAAGCCGGTCCCCATGAAGGGTTCTGCAAACAATCGGAACCAAGAAAAATTCTGTGATTATCATGAAGATGTTGGTCATCACACCAATGAATGCATCAGTCTCTGCGGTATCTGGACCGCCTGGCTGAGCAAGGTGACCTTGACACTTATGTCAAGAAATCTACGGGGAATACTTCCTCGAAAAAGCAGTCGACCAAAAAAGAATCAACAGGCCGACAGCTCCGATACAGATGATGCAGTCGTCTACACCATTGCAGGCGGCTTCTCAGGAGGCGGCCCCACTATTAGGGGCAACAAAGACAATATCAGACGATTAGATGTAAATTCCGTTCACCAAGAACGGCCCTCCAAATATTCATTTCCTGAGATTGTCATCACTGAAGAAGATTTAGGAGGGGTAAGAGGGCCGCATGACGACCCTATCGTTATTGAATGTAAAGTGGACAACCAGAGAGTTGGCCGAATCCTCATAGATACCGGAAGCTCCTCAGATCTCATCAGTAGAAAATGTCTGTCGAAACTAAAATATCAGAGTGATTGCATACATCCGGCATCCCACCCTTTAGTAGGGTTTGGAGGAGGAGCGTCCACCCAGTGGGACGAGTGGATTTACCCATCCGCGTGGGCGAAAAAGGGGAAGGACGACACATGGTAGTCCGGTTCCTGGTAGTAGAAGAACTCTCGGCCTACAACATGATTCTGGGACGACCAACCCTGAATAATTCCAATGCTGTTATAGTCCCATCTCTTATGTTGCTCAAGTTTGAGAGGGATAATGGAACAGTCGGGTCCCTAAGGGGAGATCAGAGGATGGCCCGAGAGTGCTATCTCTTGGATGTCAAGCCCACTGTTATGGCCACTGGGTCGAGCGGTGGAAAAATAGACCTTGACAATGTCAAGGAGAGTGCGCCTGTTCAAGAAGCAGGCGGCAAGAAGAGAAAGGCATCCCAGACATGGGCCGCAAGAAAAGACAGAAAATAGCAATCATTGGCAGAGGAGCGGTCGGATGAATTCCGCCCTCAGCCGGCTGGTGAGCATACGGACCTGATCTTAGATAACTCTCGTCCTGACAGAGCAATCAAGGTTGGGACGACTGCTCTAAGGGACCTGGGTGACGACTTTCACAAACTATTGAAAGAATACAAGGACATCTTTGCATTCGAAGTCCATGAAATGCCAGACATTAGTCCTGATCTGGCGGTACATAAACTGGCCGTGGATCCAAAAAGAAGCCGGTACGGCAGAAGAAGCGGAACCATGGCAAGAAAGAAGTCAGGCGGCAGCCGCCGAAGTTAAAAAATTACTTGATGCAGGGTTCATTCGGCAATGTTACTTCCCAGACTGGGTTGCAAATGTGGTGCTTGTTAAAAAGCCGAATGGCACCTGGCGAATGTGTGTAGACTACACAGACTTAAACAAGGCGTGCCCCAAAGATAGTTACCCTCTGCCTAAAATTGATAACCTGGTCGAATCAACAGCCGGCCATGCTTTGATGAGCTTTATGGACGCCTACTCTGGTTTCCATCAAATTCCTTTACGGAAGAAAGATCCGAAGAAGACGGCCTTCGTCACTGATCAGGGGTTATACTGTTACACGGTCATGTCGTTTGGTCTTAAGAATGCCCCGGCCACTTTCCAGCGAATGATAAACACTGTGTTCTTGATCAGATTGGGAGAAATGTCGAGGCATATATTGATGATATGATTGTCAAGTCTAAACTTCAGAAAGATCATCTGTCGGACCTCCGAGAAACTTTCGCCACACTCAGGCGGCACCATGTCATGCTCAATCCCAGGAAATGTTTCTTTAAGTTGAGTCTGGGAAATTTCTTGGATTCCTTATCAATCAGAGAGGAATAAAGGCGAACCCTGAGAAGGTGCAGGCGGTCATCGACATGCAGTCGCCTCGTACCATCCGAGAGGTTCAGAAGTTAACAGGTTGTCTGGCGGCCTTGGGAAGATTTCTAAGCCGATCAGGCGACAAATGCCTATACTTTTTCCAGGCAATTAAGAAAAAGGCAAGGTTTGAATGGGGGCCGGATGCTGAGGCGGCCTTCCAGAAATTGAAAGTTCACTTGCATTTCCTTGCCGAGGCTGGTCAGCCCTTTGCCCAAAGAAGTACTCTACATGTACCTGACCGTCTCTGATCATGCGTTAAGCGCTGTTCTCCTTGCTGAAAGAGACGGCTGTCAGCTCCCGGTCTACTTTGTCAGTCACGTACTGAAAATGCCGAGTTGAGGTATCG
>NW_018742611.1:0-37915 GCF_001683475.1 Chenopodium quinoa | reverse complement strand
ATAAGCCACATTTTATCACTTATTATAATTGGAATTTTAATTTTCCATAAAATTCTAATTTTTCTTGTTTTTTCTTGATCTCTTCAACAATGACCAAATACTTTTATTTTTAAAATTAAGGTTATTTGTATTTCACCACCCACAAATAACCCACTTTTTAAAATTACCACAAAAAAAAAAAAAAATTTTAAATTACCACCAAAAAAAGACAAAAAAAAATTAGGTTTCACCACTATTTAGCACTTTTCATCTAAAAAAAGGTTAAATCTAACGTTTTTAAAAAAAATTCTTTGATTTTGTGACAAAAACATGGTCTTTAGATGTTTTAGGGGTCATTTTTGCCCTTTAGATCCGATTTAAAGTCAAAATTTACAAAAAAGAATGACTGAAAATGCCTCGTTTTGCGTACTAAAAATATCTTGGTTTGCGTGACACGCGCAAATGAGGCATTTTTTATAATTATTTGTCAATTTTGACCTCAAATCGAATCCTTTGGGCAAAAATGACCCCCAAAACCTCTAAAGAGCATGTTTTAGGCACGAAAATCAAACAAATTTTTTTTAAATCGTTAGATTTAACAATTTTGGTGGTGAATCTTATTCTTTTTTTCGTTTTTTTGGGTGGTATTTTAAAATATAAAAAAAAAAGGGTGGTAATTCAAAAAGTGGGTTATTTGTGAGTGGTAAAATATAAAATTTAATAAAATTAAATCCAATATGAATTATTACTTAATGATACACGAAGTTTAATCTATGTTGATTGTTGAATTTATATTGTCATACCTTACTTATACTTGGTTAAACTTATATTTTTACTCAGTTAAACTAATTTTTTATTTATATTCACTTTTCACTACATTAACTTTTTTTTTTACTTAAATCCATAACTTTCACTAAATCTGACTCCCTCTATTTCTATTTTAAAGATTATGGAAAGTATGACCAAAAATGAGATGGAGCAATGTAATTGTTGTTCAAATGCAAGAAGAGTAACAAAGAAAACAAGAAAAAATAGAGATTTATATGATTCGCCAAACAATGTTTTAAATACGACCATCGAAAAGATATAGTTTACAAGATCGATCCTTAACCTAAATACCCAACTTGATTTGGAAACTCCAACTAATTGAGCTAACTTCCTTTCAACTACAAATGATTCTGAGACTAAAATAAGAGAATATAATGAAGAGAGCATGTAGGGAATTTTTTCAACTCTCGCCCTACATATGGGTCATTTTTTTAAAGTATGGCGGCGCTCTAAGGAAAAGAAGCTAGAGAAAAAAGAGTCGCTAACAAGTTTTAGGAACTTGTAAACCATTCACGGATGTGAAGGTTACACCCCATTCACAATTACGGAGCTTGCTAACTCCATAGTGGTCCGAAACCATGACTGGATGTTCGGAGATGATGGTACGAATTTGACCTTAGAGAAGCCAAACCCGCCCTAAATAGGCCTCTACTTGATTCTTATTGATATTCATGCGTGCTTTTCGATCAACATACATACATCAAATTAATCTTAATCTTGTTTAATCTATGTTGGTTGATTATTATTAATGCACAATTAAATCTAATATTGGTGATCACTTGAATTAAAATCATATTAAGCCTAAATCAAATTATTAATTATCTTATTAGGCGTGATTTCAAGTACAAATTTCCTTAAACCTGCAAAAAGGGCGTGATCAAGCTGTAATATCCGAATATTTTTCTGATTATATAAAATATAATTTATAGATAAATAATTTATATTTTCTAGTTATTAATTAAATTAATAATTATTATTGTTTATTTTTATACCTAAAGTATCTTAAACCCTATATATATATATATATATTATATATATATATATATTATATATATAGGGGAGGGATCCGGTAAGAACCCCTAGATATATAAGAACCCTAGATATATAAGAATCCATCTCAACCGTAGGATCAAGTTGTTTTAGACGGTTAAGATTAAAACACGTGTCCAACTTTTTCAACCCCCTTACCCACCTCCCAACCTTTTCTCTCTCCTCTAACTTTCTTTCCCTTCTTCCCGATTCTCTCATTTTCTCTCTCCTAAAACCCCCAAAAATCTGATAGAAGTTGCAATTTGAAGGATTTTCGCTTCAGGTATGTTTTTTCTTTCGATTTTGTTCAAATTTTCATGAATTAGCATGATGTTCAAGTGAATTTGCAGTTTTAATTGGTGATTTTTGCAATTTTTAGGGTTCGGATTTAGGGTTCTATTTTTGCGATTTTTAGGAGTCGATTTTTGCGTATTAATTTTGTGCGATTTTTGAGTTGGAATTTTCGTATGGAGTTTGATTATTTTGAGTTCGAGTTTAGCAAATTTAGGGTTCGAATCTTTGCGAATTATTTTGTTCGATTTTTGCGAATTATTTTGTTTGATTTTTGCGAATGATTTTTGTTCCGATTTTTGTTCATTATTTCGATCAATTTTTGTTCATTATGTCGTTCGATTTTTGTTCATTATTTTGTTCGACTTTTGTGAATTATTTTTGTTTGATTTTTGTGAAATATTTATGTTCGAAAAATTTGATCTGTCAATTATTTTTTTTTGTTCGAATTAGTTCGATTTTTGCAAATTAATGTCAATTTTTGAATTTTTTTTTTGAGTATGTGTATTCGAACAATAGATCTGTTGCTGCTATGGCTATTACTACAGCCTCTTCTACTCTGCCTACTGCCCCTCCTATCTTCTTCAAGGTTAATTTATATATTTTGTAGTTGAAGGCATTTGGTGAATTTTATGAAGAAATTGATAAAGAGTGTCGTTTTGTCCACTTTCGAAACAAGAAACATTGAGATGAAATGGAAGAGCAATGCAAACAAATGATTGTGGAGTATTTTTGTTGAAGCACATGGAAACCTATGAAGGACAATGTCAAAAACAATGAAATTCGGGGCTAGAGAAGGGTAATGTACGTGTCAAGACATATGATTGATTAGGTTCTAATTACATCTCCATATTCTGATTATGTTCTAAAGATTCTGATTATGTTCTAAGTTAAATGTCTATGTTCTAAAGTAAATCTGATTATGTTCTAAAGTAATTATGATTATGTTCTAAGTTTAATGTCTATGTTCTAAAGTTAATCTGATTATGTTCTAAATTACTTGAATTCTGATTATGTTATGAGTTAGATGTCTATGGTCTAAAGTTAATCTGATTATGTTCTAAAGTAATTATGATTATGTTCTAAGTTTAATGTCTATGTTCTAAAGTTAATCCGATTATTACTTGATTATGTTCTAAAGCAATTCTGATTATGTTATAAGTTAGATGTCTATGTTCTAAAGTTAATCTGATTATGTTCTAAAGTAATTATGATTATGTTCTAAGTTTAATGTCTATGTTCTAAATCTGATTATGTTCTAATTACTTGTTCTAAATGTTCTAAGTTAGAAGTTATGATTATGTTCTAGTTTAATGTCATGTTCTAAAGTTAATCTGATTATGTTCTAAATTACTTGATTATGTTCTAAAGTAATTCTGATTATGTTGTAAGTTAGATGTATGTTCTAAAGTTAATCTGATTATGTTCTAAATTACATGGGAATGTTCTAAAGTATTTTTTATTATATTCTGAATTACATGTGTATTTTAATTTTAACGTGTTTGTATTTTTTTTGTTTGCAGTTTGAGCAAATGAAAAGGTTATGAGTGGAGTATTGTGGGAAGATTATAACATCAGAAGTAAATGAAGAACGGAAAAGAGTGATGAAGATGGCTAGAAAGTGGTCAAAGCTGAACAAAAATTGATATATGATTGTGTAAATCTTAAGTTTATATCTTTAGACATATATTTAAAACAATATATAGTACATTTTTGTACAAATATGGAGATGACTATTTTGAACATGGGTATCATTTTGAAATATTAATATCATTTGAAACATTAACCATTATTTTTATAATGTTCTAAAGTATTTCTGATTTGTAAACTTTAGAACATAAGTAGACTAAATTTAGAACATAGAAAAAAAAACTTTAGAACAAGTAGACTAAATTTAGAACATAAAAAAAAAAAATTGAACATAGATAAAAGAATATTTAGAATATAGGTAAAAGAATATTTAGAACGTAAACAAAAAAAAGAAACTTTAGAACATAGGTAGTAAAAATTTAGAACTTAGGAAAAAAAAACTTTAGAACATAAGTAGACTGAATTTAGATCATAGGCAAAAGAATTTAGAACATAGGTAAAAGAATATTTAGAACATAAGAAGAAGAAAAAAACTTTAGAACATAGGTTGGAAAAATTTAGAACATAGGAAAAAAAAAAAAAAAAAAAAAAAAAAAAAAAAACTTTAGTATATAAGTAGACTAAATTTGGAACATAGAAAAAAAAAATTTAGAAAATAGGTAGACTAGATTTAGAACATAAGAGTAGGCAAAAAAATTTAAAACATAAAAAAAGAATTACAGAAATGCCATTACTAAAGGATGGTTTTAGATGGTTGGATCAAAACTAATAAATGGTTGAAATTGGTTCTTATATAAGATTGAGTTCTTATATAGAGGAGGGTTCTTACATGAGCCTTCCTCTCTCTATATATATATATATATATATATATATATATATATATATATATATATATATATATATATATATATATATATATATATATATATATATATATATATATATATATATATATACACACGGCCGTGGGTGTACTCGTGTTTTTCCTTCTCAAAAACTCTAAGCTTTGACCTCTGCAGACTTGTTTCCACTAGTTTAATTGTCTTATGCCCAAACTCCATCAATTCCCTTCTCAATACATATCATGCGGCAATCATTCACCCTTTCTATGATCAAATACCAAACTTAAGCCAATACCCATTAATTAACCAATTAAAGTCCAATATTACCTTACGCAATTCGTCATGTCAATTAAAGACACTCTTTCCGGCAATTTAAACATGCTTTTGTGAGGTAATCAACGCTTGTCATTTTGGAGTCTGTATGTTTTTATATTTTTTGACTAGTAATCACACTAATCGATCCTTTTGGAGTTGTTTTAATATTAACGTGATTGTATTATTTTTATTATTTTTATTATTATCATTATTATTATTATTATTATTATTATTATTATGTGTAATCTTATTGGACATATTTGGTTATAAATTGTTTATTGATTGTACTCTGTATTATTATGTGTAAATTTTATGATTTGTTATTCATATGATCATGTTTTGAAATATATGGTTAATTGATGATGATGTATGATTTAATTGTTGTATTATTTATTGTATTATATTGATTGATTATGTTTTTTATTCTAGGGTTCTAATGCTGTTGATGTAGGGAGTATTGTTCTTGAGGTTTTAAGGGTTACTAATATTCTTATTTTTTTTGGTTGTGAGTTAATTATATTTGGGAACTAGTTTTATTGCCCTATAAGAGTTGAGGTATTTTATGAACCGGAAATGTCGTGTTACATTATTTGGGAACCTATGCCATTTTGAGATATTGTTTAATTAACATGTGAATGGATATTTGATCGAAGTATGAAATCGATCAAAAGGTTTGAGAAATTTATTATTTTGTTTTTGGTTTGAGGCTCGGCGTTATAGACCTTAATCCTTGGCATGTTGGTAAGGAGATAATAATCATCAGTTAAGAATGAGGTACAATCTTTATTTATATTTTATATGGTCCCCTACGGTGGGATTTGACCCATATTGTTCATGATTTAAGGTGTTTTCTGGTTATTGAGAGTATTCAAGTTTTTATACTTGTTGGTTTGTTATTCGAATTACTCATGTCCAAGGCTAGGTATAGAACAAAGAGCATGACACACTTATGGGATTAGATGAGTTAATGGAGTAAATGATCGTATTTTTATTTGAGGTTGAGTTGATAAAGATTATTTTTCAGAGTACAATGTGTAATTTAGTTTTGAACTATATTGTTTAATTGAGCTAGTAATATTAAACTATTCTATTACTCTTTGTATTATGATATATGGTGATTACTCAACTTTTTGCTGACATGTGTGTTGTTTTGTTGTGCTACTTGTGTTTTGCGGCCATGTCTTTTTCTTATGGTGGCCCTGCGGCGATCTATTTTGGAATTTGTCCTTAATGGTGAGCAGTCAAGTTGTCAAAACAGGTTGATCAAGTGATCGTAGCTAAAGGAGCTCAAGTGTTTCGATTAGTATTTTATAACAAGTTTGTAAAGTTGTATAAATAGCTCACCTAGTTTATTGGGTTGTAATTATTGGGATTTTGTAAGCCTTAGCACTTGACAAGTTGTTGAGTGTGGCGGTAATACCTCCGATTTAGGTGTATGCTTCTGCAGTTTTATTCAAAGGTTGTTTATTTTTAACCTTTATTTATTATTTATTATTAGCTAGTAAATCGGGGGTGTTACACAAGCAATAACAATAAATCATGAATAATCAAGTAACATATGATTAATATAACAATCATCAATCATAAAAACATCATCAAAACATTGTTAGTAGTAAGATCCTAGGTATGGTACTAAACGGGTTAATAACAAATCCTAGCATGTCACTAATAATAACAAAATCAAAGCGTTATTCTAAACATGATACTAGAAATCATAATAACATCCTAAACATGATTCTAGGAATTAAAATAAGACCTTAAATATGATTTCTACTCCAAAATCAAAGAATAATAATAAGGGTGATTAAATTACTCACTTTGATGCCTCAACCTTCTTGTTATTAAAACAATACACTCGTTAGTAAACTTCAAGAAAAACGAAATCAATAAAGTAAATAAATCAAATATGAGAATTGAAATATAGATTTGGGACCAAACCCTCATAACTATCAACCTTTTACGTCGAGGTCGAAGGCAACGTCGAGTATGGTTTGGAGTATTCGAATCTCGCTAAGGAGGTATTGTGACTGATTTGGGATGTATCAAGGATATGTTTAGCCTATGCTAAGAACATATGTGTTTTAGAACTCTGGAATTACGATGGCTATTGATGATAATTGTGGCTAGGTAATTGATGATTATTTTCCATCTTATTGATGGTTATCGTTCATGATCTGGAACGGGAAAAATGACCTCTATTTATAAGGAAAAAAGTGAGTCTGATGATCAGAAAAAAAAAATCAGAAGTTCTGGAAGAAATAGAACTTCACTGTCGTGGACGACAAGATTGTCGCGGCGCATTGGCCTCTGTCGGAGCGCGGCAAGGCTGACGTGGAGCGACAATCCTATCGTTATGCGATAGTTTCTGCAGATAACAAAGTTGTACGGAGTTTGATTTCTAATGGAATTATGTTTGCAGAAGATATCCGAACGTCTTTGTATTCGAATAGAACAAGGATTATCATTTGAGAAGTTTTATTCAATCTCGAACTTCTTCAATTCGATCTTTATCTTTTCAGAAAGGACAGATTAGAACCTTCTAAAGGATTCTAGAAGTTCCTAACTAATTTAGGATTGAGAATATGATCATATAGGGCCTAAATAATGTATTTGGACTCCATATAATCATTGGGTCGTAGCTAAGGTGGTCCTAAGCTCGATTTGGGCTTGGTTTAGTATTTTGGTCATAACTTATTCGTTTTAAGTCGGATTTGAGCTTATAATATAACGTTGGAAAACTATTTTCAAACCCCATCCATTTAAGTAATAATTAGACTGGGAACATGGATCAAAATAATTGATTTTGGATGTTTTTATAATTTGGGCACGAAATGAATGTTTTTAAGGACACGAAGTGGATAATTTGGGCTTAAGGATACAAAATGAATGATTTTAGATTAAACATTTTAGGTAAGGTTAGGATTATTGCGAGACTCTTCAACTCTTTACCGAACTCGTCAATTAAAATGTGAAAGGTACTCATCACTGGGTTTGGTTTTTGGGGAGACACGATTAGGTGTCTACAGAGCCCTATTCATTTACTTGAATAAGTA
The DNA here is from genome assembly GCF_001683475.1 of Chenopodium quinoa. Taxonomy (NCBI): domain Eukaryota; kingdom Viridiplantae; phylum Streptophyta; class Magnoliopsida; order Caryophyllales; family Amaranthaceae; genus Chenopodium; species Chenopodium quinoa. Next base: position 29,988 of record NW_018742611.1, on the reverse strand, counting down.
AGGAAAGAAGTAACCAAAATATGCCAACAAACGCTTCATTCAATACTTAACTAGCTTTTCAACTGGTAGATGCTTTTCATTCCCCCGATCAATGAAGAAGAAAGAACTATAGATTTTTCCTAAGAATTGGAAGCAAAGCACTACACTGAGGCGAGAGGACGAGAAAAGAAAGGGCTCTGAACTTGACCTTCCTTCTTTTGGAAGAAGTAGGCTGATAATGTATCTCACAAACATGAAAGTCGCGATAAAGGGAAATTCAATTTAAAATGGGAGTCGGAACTCGGCTTTTGCCAACTGTTTTAGACAACTCTTAATTGGAACCTTACACTTCTAAGCAAGCTCATATTCTATATAAGAAGGACAGTCCCGGGAAGAGTACGATCCTGTTACCTATAGCGGGGAATCCATCTCCATCCTCAATCCCTTCTACGGTGGCCTCAAAAGCGAACGACGTGTAGGTCACGTGATCTGCACCAAGTGGTGGTCGACTCGATGATTCCCTGACCAATAGTTATCCTAGCTCTTTCAACATCCGCTCCATCCTCAATTTGGATAGGAAATGCAGTGCGCTTAGCGTCGAAAAGATCCTTCTACGTGAGTGCATTATAAAACTAGGCGACCTCTTACTCCCAACCCAATCTATCTTGCTCCATGGGTCTAATCAATGAAATGATTCACTTATAGGACTTTTGGAAAAAGGCGCAAACAACTAACTAGTTTATATCCTTAAGTGCAAAACAGCTCCAAGTGGTTAGCGAACTATTGAAGTTGATAAGTTCCAGTCCATATTGAGGAGACAACCCAGTGAGACAGAAGAAGCTGCTCTGCTCAGGTGCTTCACCAGACGATGCTTTTTCTAGGAATCCTGCGCCACACTTCATCTTGGAATCGGAGTCGATTAATTGCTACCCAAATTAGTGTCCTTTATAGTGTCGTGGAAGTAAACCTATTTGTAGTTTCATAATCAAGTTTGGCTGCTCTTCACCCTTTAATGGGGCTCTGCCTCCTAACCGAAGTGTCGTTCACTCAACTAAACGACACCCGCTATTCTCAATAGTAAGTCGTTGACATATCATAAGAGGAGCCGTTCCAAAAGGAGGTTAGATAGGTATTTGAATATACATATCAAGGGGCATGAGTGACATTTCACTTGAAATTTGAAAAATCCCACTCAGTAAACCCGTTTTGATCTCTGACACCCCGTTTTTTACTTGATTAATTATTTTATTTCTTATTCCTTGTTTCCGTTTTATGTTATCTCTCTCCTCATTTGTTTTATGTTGTTTCTCTCTCCTCTCTCCATTGTTTTGCGCTCTTCACTTCTTCTGTTCTCACTTCTTCTCTAATCACTTAGTTTATTTTCCTCATCGTTTCTTCCCACAACTAATGTTTTAATTTAAAATCCCACTGATCACCTCTAGTTCTCAGTCATTCAGTACCGTCTTTTGAATTTATTTTGTTCGTCGTTGGTTCGGTTGTTCCCAAAAGTTGGGGAATTGGCGAATTCCGGTTTCACGACTTGAATTTAGGTGAAGCATAATTGTGATTTCAAGGCATATACATCTAAAACAACCTATAATATGCATGTTATGACAAAGAATTGGTTCATTTGGTAAGAAATGTAGAAAATAGGCAAGTGATAGGTCATTTAAGGGTCTGTTGGTTGATTTGTAGTCATTTAGGGTCCCAAAACTTAGATCAGTGCTTATTTTTGTGATTTCAAGGCATATACATCTAAAATAACCTATAATATGCATGTTATGACAAAGAATTGGTTCATTTGGTAAGAAATGTAGAAAATAGGCAAAGGATAGGTCATTTAGGGGTCTATTGGTTGGATTTTGGTCGTATTCGCTCCCAAACCTTTGAGACTTGGTTTTTTTTGTGGTTTCAAGGCATACACAATCCTAAATATCTATAATAGACATGTTATGACAAATAAATGGATCATTTAGTTAGAAATAGGCAAGTGATAGGTCATATAGGCCTCTATTGGTTGGAATTCGATCGTGGAATTCGATCCAATTCGCTCCGAAACCTTTGAGACTTGGTTTTTTTTTGTGATTTCAAGGCATACACAATCCCAAATACCTATAATAGACATTTTATGACAAATAAATGGATCATTTAGTTAGAAATGTAGGAAATAGGCAAGTGATAGGTCATATAGGCCTCTATTGGTTGGAATTCGGTCCAATTCGCTCCCAAACCTTTGAGACTTGGTTTTTTTTTGTGATTTCAAGGCATACACAATCCCAAATACCTATAATAGACATGTTATGACAAATAAATGGATCATTTAGTTAGAAATGTAGGAAATAGGCAAGTGATAGGTCATATAGGCCTCTATTGGTTGGAATTCGGTCCAATTCGCTCCCAAACCTTAGAGACTTGGTTTTTTTTTGTGATTTCAAGGAATACACAATCCTAAATACCTATCATAGACATTTTATGACAAATAAATGGATCATTTTGTTAGAAATGTAGATAATAGGCAAAGGATAGGACATTTAGGGGTCTATTGGTTGGATTTTGGTCGTATTCGCTCCCAAACCTATGAGACTTGGTTTTTTTTGTGATTTCAAGGCATTCACAATCCCAAATACCTATAATAGACATTTTATGACAAATAAATGGATCATTTAGTTAGAAATGTAGGAAATAGGCAAGTGAGAGGTCATATAGGCCTCTATTGGTTGGAATTCGGTCCAATTCGCTCCCAAACCTTTGAGACTTGGTTTTTTTTTGTGATTTCAAGGCATACACAATCCCAAATACCTATAATAGGCATGTTATGATAAATAAATGGATCATTTAGTTAGAAATGTAGGAAATAGGCAAGTGATAGGTCATATAGGCCTCTATTGGTTGGAATTCGGTCCAATTCGCTCCCAAACCTTTGAGACTTGGTTTTTTATGTGATTTCAAGGCATACACAATCCCAAACACCTATAATTGACATGTTATGACAAATAAATGGATCATTTAGTTAGAAATAGGCAAGTGATAGGTCATATAGGCCTCTATTTGTTGGAATGCTGTCCAATTCGCTCCCAAACCTTTGAGACTTGGTTTTTTTTGTGATTTCAAGGCATACACAATCCCAAATACCTATAATAGACATTTTATGACAAATAAATGGATCATTTAGTTAGAAATGTAGGAAATAGGCAAGTGATAGGTCATATAGGCCTCTATTGGTTGGAATTCGGTCCAATTCGCTCCCAAACTTTAGAGACTTGGTTTTTTTTTTTGTGATTTCAAGGCATACACAATCCCAAATACCTATAATAGACATTTTATGACAAATAAATGGATCATTTTGTTAGAAATGTAGATAATAGGCAAAGGATAGGACATTTAGGGTCTATTGGTTGGATTTTGATCGTATTCGCTCCCAAACCTATGAGACTTGGTTTTTTTTTGTGATTTCAAGGCATACACAATCCCAAATACCTATAATAGACATTTTATGACAAATAAATGGATCATTTAGTTAGAAATGTAGATAATAAGCAAAGGATAGGACATTTAGGCGTCTATTGGTTGGATTTTGGTCGTATTCGCTCCCAAACCTTTGAGACTTGATTTTTTTGTGATTTCAAGGGATACACAATCCAAAATATCTATAATAGACATGTTTTGACAAATAAATGGATCATTTAGTTAGAAATGTTGGAAATAGGCAAGTGATAGGTCATATAGGCCTCTATTGGTTGGAATTCGGTCCAATTCGCTCCCAAACCTTTGAGACTTGGTTTTTTTTTGTGATTTCAAGGCATACACAATCCCAAATACCTATAATAGACATGTTATGACAAATAAATGGATCATTTAGTTAGAAATAGGCAAGTGATAGGTCATATAGGCCTCTATTGGTTGGAATTCGGTCCAATTCGCTCCCAAACCTTAGAGACATGGTTTTTTTTTGTGATTTCAAGGCATACACAATCCCAAATACCTATAATAGACATGTTATGACAAATAAATGGATCATTTAGTTAGAAATGTAGATAATAGGCAAAGGATAGGACATTTAGGGGTCTATTGGTTGGATTTTGGTCGTATTCGCTCCCAAACCTTTTAGACTTGGTTTTTTATTTCAAGGCATACACAATCCCAAATACCTATAATAGACATGTTATGACAAATAAATGGATCATTTAGTTAGAAATGTAGATAATAGGCAAAGGATAGGTCATTTAGGGGTCTATTGGTTGGATTTTGGTCGTATTCGCTCCCTAACCTTTGAGACTTGGTTTTTTTTGTGATTTCAAGGCATATACATCTAAAACTATCTATAATAAACATGGTATGACAAAGAAATGATTCATTTATTAACAAATGTAGAAAATAGGCAATGGATTTTGATTTTAGCTTACATATTTAATTTGTGCAACTTTTCATATGTTTATCTTGTAGGAGGCCTACCAGAAGAAAGTTGAAGAAGCAAGCACCCAAGAGATTTAGAAGAGTCCAAATGAGTTGTACTGGGAAACTGTAGGTGGTCGAAACAAGAAGGGTCGTGTGAAGGGACTTGGCCAAGGTGCGGAGCTGTATTACGGCAGCCGGAAGAGTTCCAAGTCTTCCCAGCAGTATACGCCTTCCTTTCTTTCCCAGATGTAAGATCAGATGGACTAGAGGGTGGAGCAGAGGTTGGAGGAGAGGGTGCAAGCGATGCGGAGTGAAATGGAAGTCGAGATGGAGACTCGATTGGCCGAAATAGAAAGGAGAAACCAAGAGGGGTATGAAGAGATGATGCGTCGATTCTCCAGCAACGACTCATGTTCCAACATTCCACATCAGCGTCGAGACCCCACGAACGACGACCCAGGTAGCGGCGGTGCAGGGATAGGTACTCCAACTGTAGCTTAGAATTTGTGTACATAATTGGACATGTATTTAGTTTTAAATTATGTTGTATAGTTGCACAAATTAAAATATATACATTAATATTATTGTTAATATATATATATGAAAATATTTTCATATTTAAATCGTCAATTCAAAATTAACACAAATTAGGTGCAGGATGTAGGTGACCAAAATCGAATTAAAAAATTAAATTATTGCTTATTAAACAGGAACCTTCCGATGGAATTTTTTGTCGGAAATGAATTGCTTCCGACGGAATTATTCGTCCGAACATAAGAGGTTCCGACTGACGAATATTTCCGTCGGAAGAAATTCATTTCCGACAAAAGATTCCGTCGAAAGACCCACTTTTCCAATGAACACAATCCGTCGGAAGGTAAGATATTCCGAGGGATAATTCCGTCGGAAGCCTTCCCATTTACGACGGAAATAAGTTCGTCGGAATGTTGCGACGGACTTTCAATTTAAGTCAAAATCAGCTCCGACAGACGTAATTCCGTCGAAAAGTTCGTTGGAAAGGTGTCTTCCAACGGAATTTTCATCGGAAAACGTCCATTTTCCGACAAGGTTCGTTACGACAGACAACTTCCGACGGAATTCCGTCGGAAAGGCCGATTCCGACGGATTTTTCAATGTTTCCGACGGGATATTTCTGTCGGAATTGAGCTGTTTTCTTGTAGTGATTTTTCAACACATGAAGGGAATCTCACATCAGTTGTTCTATGCGCAGGCCTCTTCGGCATAGGGGGATCCTTCGGTACCTCAGAACAGCTCTCTTGCCTCTGTGTGGAAGGAGTAACATGAGTTCCCTTGTCACCTTTTACTTCTCCTTCTCCATTAGTAATCTTCATCATTGAAAGCTTTTCATCCACCTGAATCTCTAGTAAGTGGAGCGTTTGCATGACAAGATCAGTGGTGTCTTTGGAAACAGATGACTTCGAACAAAGGGAACCAAACTTAACCATCATTTTATCAAACCTGCAAACCTCTTCAGTCTTGCTTGGATCGTGATATGCAACCTTCACCCTAGTGTGCTCCCTTATCACATATTTCCTCTAACGCCTAAAATGAATTTGTCAGGAATCTCGGTCTGATCATTCAACTCGTACACCTTGATGATGTGACGACATATAATACCGTGGCACTCAAAGTGCTTGCATTCGCACCAAGCTTCCTTAGAAACACAATCAAACGTAACCTTGTATCCTATGATTCCTCTTAGACGGTTTCTCCTTCGAACAGTTCTTAGGCTTGTACCAAACTCTATCCTCAACCACATGCTCAGTGATGTTCTCAAAAACCTGCATTTTCCCACATAAAGCAGACGGCTGCATTCTCGTTGGACTTCTTTGAATTTCGCATCAGTATAGATCTTTTGGAATATAAGCTCAACGAAGAAGTCACTATACGTCTTCCTTACATATCTCGCATTGTTATCATCAGCCTTTTTTTAGTAGTTGCTCTAACCTCAAGCGCCTCTTCATAACGCTCCACAAATTCATAAAGCAACGTGTGTTTGCTTAAATATCCGTCAAAGAAAATGTGAATACTCTCTACTCTTTGGGTGGTTTTCATGCCGGCCTAAAACAAATGCTTCACAAATGCTGGAACCCACATTGCTCGTTCTTCAAACAATCCTGACAAGTGATTCCAACAACAAAACCAATACAGTACTTCAAATTATTGAAATCACCATGTTTAATGAAAAATCAAATCTGAAATGGAACCACCCTTTACCAAAACCCCCAGTTGAGCTACACAAAGATGTATGGGTTATAAATAACAGACCCACCCAGTGAACTACCCATTACCAGTGAACTACCCATTACTAGAACACCCATTTCAGTAATATGAAGACAAAGATGTATAGGCCATTAATAACAGCACCAGTCAAGTACAGGAAGTTAGCATTCCCCCAATTAAACCACAATAATAAATCAACCCGTATAACATTAATCCATTTGCAAAACAGCATATCATGATACAAATGCAACAACAGCATACAGGACATAAAATAAAATGACAAGAACAAATTGACAATTTGGAAAAAAAAAATTTTAAAAAAATAACCTGCCAGCCATTCTTCATCTTCAGCTTCAAATTCCTTAATAACCTCGGGCCAACGTTGTTCAAATTCCTAATGATCTAGGCTATCATAAATTGCCTACTTCAACACTTCCTTCAGATCTGAGTAATTAACATGCTAGCCTAGCTTCTTTCCAAACTTGTTAATGATGTGCTAAATACACCATCTGTGGATTGTTCCTTTCATAACAACCTTTAGAGCTTTCCTGATTGCGGCGTCCTGGTCCGTTAGGATCCCAGCAGGTGCCTTATCGTCCATGCATCGAAGCCAATTTGAGAACACCCATTCGAAAGTCTCAACATTCTCATGAGTTACTAGCGCACATCCAAAAAGAATAGTTTGGCCATGATGGTTGACACCTACAAAGTTGCAAAATGGAAGTTTGTATTCGTTGGTCAAGTAGGTTGGAATCATATACAACAACATCCCCAAACATTTCATAAGCCGCCCTACTCCTTGCATCCACCCACAAAACATCTTTCAGCCTACCTTCTTCATCAACTCGATAGGTATGAAAGAATTTGGAATTGTCATCCACCATTCTCTTAAAGTACGCGAACATGCCTTTTGCATCTCCATCATCAAACACCTTTTTCCTTTGCTTTGACACTTTGTGATGTAAATCTTTTTGCTCAAATTGCGTCTCTTCCAACCCATTCCTCTGCCGCGCCATAGACCTATAGATGCTCGAAATAGGCACCTCTGCCCTTCGGTCATTAAAAAGTTGCCTCACAATATGACGATTTTCCACCAAAAATTTCTTCTTGAATTTACTTATATTCTTCGATTTGCTCGGAGTTGGAGTATGGCCATCATGTTCCGTTTTTTCCTTACGAATCACCCATTACCCTACATCTTAGGACACATATCTTCATCTTCACTAATTTGAGCATCTGAGACTAAACCCACTTCACTCTTTTTCCTCTTCTGAACAGGCCTACCATAACATTAACATGTCCACCTACAATTCCTCTTCGCGCCTTTTCCATTATTGGCGTTGCTTGCACGCACAACACCAAACCCCCTCTGCTGCCCATAATTCCTAAAATAATAATCAACTTCTAACATCGACTTAAAGACCATTCCAATAGAAGGAGGTGGCAGAGCAACCTCCATCTCCACTTCAGCAGGCTCCTCAATCCGAACACTAATTGAGACATTACCCTTCCCTTTGGTTGGAGTCTTAAAGGACTCTTCCCCAGCAACAACCTCATGTGAACATAACATTCACCTCAAGTCAGCTTGTTATAACATAATTTTACACAATGATCAATTACGTTTAATAAAAAATAAACACAACATGGAGTAAAACATAATTTAACACACTTGTAACAACAAACCGAGCATTATATCCACACACATTACCAATATTTTTCCCACAAAATTTGTTGCTGCTACCAAATAATGCTTCAATTACCAGCGCAACGTTTAAAATTAGTTGCTTCTACCAATTGAAGCTTCTTTTAACAACGTTTTAAACAGAGATTAACTTCAACTACCATAGTCATAACACTAAAGGTGCGTCATTCTCAATTTAAATCTATCTACTACCATGGTATTCCAGGTTTTCAAATCGATACCTCTTTCAAACCCTAAAATTAATTCCAACACTCTTTGACACATCATTTTAATCACTCACCTGATTCAAGAGTGCCTCCAATGCTACTGCGCAGTCTTCTTCGCCACCGCAATCATCATCGGGAATGGGCTCGCAAATGCTCAACCCATACTCGCCGCCAGCGTACCTTTCGATATCCTCAGTGGTTTTAAGGTACTCCATTGCTTGCTTAGAGCAGTAAAATTTTTAGGGTTCCTGCATTAATGCAAGGATTTTTTAGTTAGCAAGGATTTTCGAGTTCAACAAGGCGAAAAAAGTGGTCACCTTTTCAACAAATTTTCTTAAGGAAGAAGGTTCCCCCTTGGAGAAACCAAGTTCAGTACTGTGGGTTTGTTGGAAGAAAGAAGTACAAGTGGGGTTCAGCCTCAATTGTGTTTTTATTGTGACATGGGTCCCACCCCGTTTACAAATTTTTACTACACAATTCAAATTTTCCCTCCAATTTCAAAACCCGTTACAAAAAAAGTTGCATAATATTTACAGAAATGCTATGTTATGCATTTGCCCACACATATCAAACCTCCATTTCTACTTCCTCATCACTAGAGGCTTCCTTTGTCTTTAGGTTACCGAGCCTTTTTCACTTTTGTGCTTGGGAGGGAGGGCTACTTGGTGCCTATGGACCCTCTGCCATCCACATTGTAGCAAAGTTGTTTCATGAGCGGGGGATAAATGCAAGGAGGATTTATAGCCTCAAATCCTCTATAAAAGCAATTCTTCTTTCCATTTCATCACTACAAAAACCTACCTTTCAAACTTTTACAGCAGGTAAGGGTGAGTTAAACTTTCCTAACACTGGGACTTCTTGAGCTCACTCGGGATTATTCCGACACCCAAAAAGCAAGCTACGTTAGGGTTGGTTCATTTGTCTATGATAGACACAAGTTTTAAGCAATGTCTTGAACTATTGGACCGCATACTATACATCAACCTGAAGTTCCTCGGTCTGTATCAAGGTAACAAAGGCTTCCCATACTCACTTTCCAATTAGTTTCACTTCTGAAGCAAAGCTGAGCACTCAGAGCTTTTATCTTATAGAAAACATACTACAAAATCAAGCGATATTTATGACCTAAGAAATTTATGCGATTGGTGATTCTGAAACAACTTACACGATGTTATCTATAACTACAAAGTATAAACTGGCTTGAGAACTAAGACGACCAAATGATCGAATTACGAGCATGTTTTCTTCATTTTAGGTTGTTGTTCCAATAGAGGTAATTTTGAAAGCTATGAACAATTCAAAAATTAGAACACGGGTTTTTAAAACATAGGAAAAAAATTTAGAATATAGACTAGAAAAGTAAGTTAGAACATAGATAGAAAAAATTTAGAATATTGAAAAAAAAAATAAGAGCATAGAAAATAAGTTTAAAACATATACTAAAAATTTAGAACACAAGAAAGTAATTTAGAACATAGGGTGAAAAAATTTAGAACATAAGGTGAAAAAGTTTAGAACATAAGATAAAGTTTAGAACATAGATAGAAAAAATTTAGAACGTACTGAAAAAAAAAATTAGAAAATAGTCGAAAAAATTTATAACATAGGATAAAATTTAGAGCATACGGAAAAAATTTAGAACATAGGAAATAAATTTAGAACATAGACAAAAAATTTGAAGATAGGATATATATTTAGAACATGGACAAAAAAATTTAGAACATAAACAATAAAATGTAGAACATAGGAAAATAGTTTAGAACATACATATATTTAGAGCTTAGATTGAAAAATTTAGAGCTTAAGCAATAAATTTTAGAACATATGCAAATAATATTTAGAACATATGATAAAACCTATTAGCTCAATTGGAAGAGCACTATGCAAATGCATAGAGGATGTAGGTTCAATTCCTACATAGGTTATCTTTATAAATAACTAAAAAAAATTCAAATGTTTTTTTTTTAAAAAAAAACAATCCAATAAAAAATATTAAATTAGCACTAAGTTATATGAGCATAAAATTGGCTTGAAATGATTAATAACTATAGAAATTTTTTTACAAGTGAACTCTCACCATACAATGCTCGTCTCCACATTACACAAATAAACCTACGTGGGATTTGAACCCACATCTTTTGTGCATTTTCACAATGCTCTACCTATTGAGCTAGTAGGTTAATGTATATACAACTTCAGCTAGTGTCAGTGAGAATTGAATCAACAAATTTATCCAATAAATAGGACAGTAGTTCAAAATCTCCTCTGGTCGTTATTTGTTAATATACATTCTTGATGGCCAAGGTAAATCAACACCTCTACTTGTCCTATTCAAATGGCTATGTTTTTACAGTTATCCAAAATTTCAGACTACTTTCAGATACAGCAAATCTAAATTTTAAAAATGCAGAATAAAAGTAATAGAATTTAAGATAGATTGAACCAGCAAACAGAGATTATTCACTCTCTGCGTGGATTTCAGAGAAGCACAAAATGCATTCTTCAGCATGAAATAATCAAATAGAATCCTGAGTCCTGACAGATAAGAACCCTACATATCATCCCGGGTTTCCAATCAAATGACTTTAGGCCATATGATGGCATAACTAAGAGGAATAAGGAAAGAATTTTGCCAAATCCTGCAAAGTTTTGACAGCCCATACAAAATTGCAAGTGATTTAAGTTACATAACTCTATATTCATATACCACTTGGCTGCACAAATCAAAAGGGAAGAGCTACACCCCCACCAAAATAAGCAGAAGTAATCAAACTAAACACTGCGGAATTTGACAAAAGTTTGCAGAGCGGATTCTCCAGCTACAATACCATAGTGGCAGAACCAAAGAGTAGTGATAGAATCGTCAAGTCATCTCACGTTTGCTTGGATATCAGATATTAGAAATTGTTACCCAAACAACCATCTTCCATCCACATTTGCTTTATATCCAAAAAACGAATGACCATTCATGGTTGATTGGGGAAAGAAGCCACTTAATAGGGTATGCTTAATTGTATAAGAGATTAAGAGTAACAGGAATAGTATAGGTTTCGTAAACTGTCTACATTCTCCAATTCCTTAACTATCCATGAGATCTACCAGTAATACTTTTGGCAGGCTATATAAAATATATCTAGAGGATACGAATATTATGATACGAAACTCCACTTGTTACATTCCCTCTCAAAATATTACTTGTATAATACATGCATAACAAATAAAAAAATTAGAATATAACAATACTTTTTGTTCATAATTCTTCTGAAATGAGTGAAACATGTGTAACAAAGTCAACACCAACAGAGTAATCACCATCTAACTCCCTTAATTAGACAATTTCATAGTTTTGAACATAGAAATCATACAACATTTGCATAGTTTAGAACATAAAAATCATCACACATGATATATCCCTATAAAATCACTACATGATATTTAGAACATAAAAAATTAAATTAGAAAAAAAAAATCACACATGATAACAAACCTTGAATGAGTAAGACGATGAAGGACTCTAATAAAGGTCAAACATCCAAATCCATCCATCAAACATGCAAAAACCTAGAAAAATTAAAAATAATTTGAAAACATTAAGCCAAAAAAAATCGAAAAAATCATACAACAAAAAAAACTAACACAATTAAACAAAAAACTGATAAATTTAAGATCAAATAATTGAACATAAACTGATAAAGCACAAAAAATCTAACACAATTGAACAAATTAATCCGAAAAATCAATTGCAAATATTAAGCCCAAAAAATTAAACCATAATTAAAAAATTAAACCGAAAAAATGAAAATAAATTGAACATTCTACATTGAAACAATCGATTAACATGAAGAATTTGAAAATGAATTTGATAAACTTACCGATTTTGATGATGAATTTCCACCCAGAATACACTAGGATGAGAGAGAAAGAGATACCTGCTTGAAGTTTTAGGGTGAGAAGATGCGTGAAAGAGGAAGAAGAGAGGAGGGTGTGTGTCTGATGCATGATGCACTAAATTACAAAAATGCCATTACTATGGCTGTATTTAGGACGGTTGGATCATATCTAATCAATGGCCCTGATTGGTTCTTATATAAGATTGAGTTCTTATATAGAGGAAGGTTCTTACATGAGCCTTCCCCTATATATATATATATATATATATATATATATATATATATATATATATATATATATATATATATATATATATATATTGAAAAGTGGATTTTCAAATTATATCAAATTATATATTCTATACATAACGCTCTATAAATACTAATCCTACATGGCGCTCTAATAATTTTTTAAAAATCAAAATTCTAGGTGGCTCTCTAAATTCTTGGGAAAAAACTCCCTTTTATATAGTTTAACGTGATTTCATTTTTTTATTAGTATATTTTAATAAAATATTTTATTATAATCCCTTGTCATAATTTCATTATTTTTTTTTATCTAATCCAATTTTTTTTAAATATCAATTGAACGTGAATTTCATTTTTTTTAAGTTTAATAGTATTTTTTATATATATACGAAGTAAAATAAATTGTTTCTTTTCTCTTAGATAAAATTTCCAATTTAAAAAGATAGTAAAAAATTTTAATTTTAATCTTGCGTAGCGCTTTAAAATAACAATTCTACGTGGCATAATCCTATAAGTAACGCTCTAAAAATACTAATCCTATATGGCGCTCTAATAATTTTTTAGAAATAAAAATCCTAGGTGGCTATCTAAGATCTTGGGAAAAAAAACTCCCCTTTATATATTAGATTAGTTTTGTGCCCGGACGTTGTCTAGATAGTTGATAAAATTTTAAAATAAAATTTTTACTTGAATGTTAAATACGATCAAATAATTCTTTCTGATAATGGTGTGTTTTTTGTAGTTTTGTTAGTAAATAGATATCTATGTTATTATTGACTTGAAATTATTTTCATAAAATTTAAATTATTTTCACTGAACTGAAAGTATTTTTACCAAACTAAACTTTTTTCTTTATTGATTCTCTAATATTTTTTTAAATAAATTAAATAACACCTTAATAAAAACTGACCGAGTAACCTCTGTAATACTAATTGAGTAACCTCTAACACTGACTAAGTATCCTCTATCTAGCTATAACACTGATTTAGTAACCACTATAACATTGACCAAGTAACCCCTATAGCACTAATTAACGAAGTAACTCTTGTAATAGTTGGTGACACGATCTGGCAACTACATATAAAAGTTTGTGATTAAATATATTATAAATGGATCTTATTTTAAAGAATTTTTAAAACGAATTTGATGATGGAAATAGAATTGAGTTATAGGATATTCATTAAAAGTTATGATTAATTTTGTATATATGAAATATTAGAATTCTATCGATAATAAAACACTATACAACAATTTTATCTTAAAAAATCTATCCAAAAATCGCTTACATAGCATCATATGTGTCACAATAATACATATTTATCTCCTACGTGGCTCGACACTTGGCAAAAAACTGAAATGTCAAGTGTCGCTTTCTTATGACCTGCAGGCTGCGAGACCTGCTTTATATATTAGTGATATGATATGATATTAGATTGTAAACTTTTTCTCATTCGGTAAATATTTTAATAAAACATTTACTAACTAAAGATATTTTTTTTATTTTTTATTTTTTTCTTTTTTAATTCGTTTTTATGAATAACACAAAGTTTTATATATGGCCAGCCACACCGTGTGGCTGAGGTTACTCAGTCATGGCTTACTTGGTTAGGGGTAACTCAGTCGATCAGGGGTTACTCGTTTGGTTGGGGATTACTCGGTTAGAGTTTTGGTGTGTGTCAGCCGGTCATATGGTGTGGTCAGCCACACAGAAAACGCATTGTTACTGATTAAAGATTTGCATTGGCATATATGCCCAAGAAAAATGAAACAAGTATAAAATACGAAGGGAGTAAGAGTGAAAGTTATGAACTCACATTTTCTTGCAGATAAAGCAATCTCTACGATATAGTATAAAATTAATTTACTGGGCTAGTGGAACGGGCAGAGGGCTTCAACCATAAGTTTAAGTTTTAAGTTTAGTTGGTCTATTAACTTGAAATTATTTTGGTTGAATTGGTTCTCTAACCATCTGCATGGTTGAGGCCTTGAGAGGCGTGAGAGTTTGTGATAATACAGAGCATGTTTAATGTCATGCAGATGAGCCATGCATGGCTGTCGACACTACATACAAACTGCTACTCGGTGGAAAATAAATATTGCTACTCGGTGGAAAATAAATATGAAATACTGTAATATGTTTTTACTCTTCAAATTCCAATGCTGACGAATTGCTTCTGGTTTCTTAATGTATTCTTTTTTTTAGTCATTGAAGGATCAATTTCAATTAATGAAATAGCTCACATCATGCAAGGGAATGGCGTTTGAAATCAATGTTGAGAGTTATCTTCGACTGTGAAGGTAAGCGGTAACATTTGTCGCCACATAACTTTATATATTTTCAGTGTAGATCGAGCATGTTAAATAAATGAGCTTGAACACAAATATTAATAGGCTAAAGCTAACGAACGTCATCGGGGCGTTGGATAAGCTAACTAAAAATAGAAAGATTAACTTAAAATAAACATTAACTACACCGATCAATGCGTGATTTTGGCATGCATTTCCAAATTAATACCATTTTAATAACTATTTTAAAGGGTTAAACACTCCGAGTACTTTCGTTACCAAGATACATATAAATATACTCATTTAAATAAGTTATAATGCAAATTGGTTGTTGTGATCGGTGATTGATCCTATAAATTATTAATAGAGTAAATAAACCTTGGTTGAATAAAGGAGATATTTCCAACGTACATTAGCTAACTTTACACTTAAAATCAACACCTTTCTTTGGAATTCTTCTTCTCCAAGCTAAGAGATCTAATAGCCAATTCAAATAATAATACTCAAATATGTTAATGTAGGATTGTCACTAGCAAGAGCGAGTGTATAACCATCACAAATTTATAGGTTAAAATTGAAACCTAGCAAGTACCACATTCAAGCTGATCTGATTTTGAAACCAAATTACAAGGTGAAATGCATAGCTTTCAATAACCTAATGGAATAAACACAAAATACTACATACAAGCTTAAAGTTTATGTAAGATAACGGGGACACCATGTTGGGGTTGAAGAGCTATAAAAGTTGAAGGAGCATGGGTGTACGATGGCGAGATTTCAAAAGAGAAGCGTTGCAAAATCATAGACAATGCCATTTTAGCCTCAATCAGGGCAAAACTTTGACCAATACAAATCCGAGGTCCCCAACCAAAGGGGAAGTACGAATTAATTCCCTTAGTTGCCTTTGAAATCCCTTCTGAAAATCTATCTGGTTTGAATTCTTTGACATCATTACCCCAAACTTCGGGGTCCAAATGAGCATGGAGTATTGAAAAAGAAATTGCCACCCCGGGTGGTATAACCAAATCTCCTAATTTTGTTTCACAATCGTACACCTTTCTTGAAGTAGCAACGATAGACGGATACAACCTTAGTACCTCATACAATATCATTGTCACCTAATAAGAGCAATCACAAACAAATTAAGTACGTAAGTAATCTATGTATTAGCATTCACTAATACTTTTTCTACCAATTTGTGAGGATGGGTAGAAATTTTAGTGTTAGTGAAATAAAGGAAAATGCATAAGATTGAAGACGTGAACAATTAAAAGTGTCAAATAGGCTTGAGGAACAAATGAAAAGTCTTACTATCTTTAAACGACTATTTAAGCCATCAAAGTCAGGGCGCTTCATGCCAAACGTAGCAAGAACCTCTTCACGAGCTCGTGTTTGCCATTCTTGGTGCTTTCCTAACAAAGTAACTGTCCATGCTAGCAACACTGAGGTAGTCTCTTGGCCAGCTAAGAAGAATAACTTGCACTCGTCGATCACCTCTTGGAAGCTCATTGCAAGATCAAGACGCTTCTTACTACTAGTTTCACTCTCCCTCTCACTCAATTGTTTAGCCTCTTTAGAATTTGAATCCAAGAGTATCCCCAACAAGTCATCTTTGGCAAGTTCTCCGGCTTCCATTGCATTCTTTCTTGTATTGATAACTGTCTTCAATAGAGTTTTTATTTCGGCATTCATTTCATCCATCCTCTTCTTGCCTTTTGTTGGAATATATCTAGTGAACGCATATATATGATCAAATATTAATATCTAGCCATAATTTATATAGTCTCTAATGTCGTTAATAAAAAGCTTAATTTTATCAAAATGTTACAAGTTTCAACCCTTGAAAGGTAAATGAAAATTGAGAATAAATGTAACTTACTTCCATCCTGGGATATAAGAATATTTGATAAGACGAATAATAAGTTCCTTTTGCTCTGTGAGAAGTTCAAATATCCTTCTTCCGTCATCAAAGCTACTGCCAAACGCAGCTCGAGAGATGGCGTCTGCAGTTAATTTGGTAAAATGCGGCCACACATCTAATTCTGAAGAACCTGTTTTAGAAACTATCTTCTCCCAGTTGTTTAGTGTTTCAATGACGCTGGTTTCAAATGCTGGGAGCATAAGCTGCACGAGTAGAGTGAAGTAAATCGGATTAAAACCAAGCTCAGATGTTATGTATTGTAGTTTCCATATATCACGTATAGTTTAGACTTATAATCACCCTACATATGTACTATACGAAGTATGTAATATATAGTGGTCAATATAAATAATAAAGGTTACTATATTAAAATTAGGGTCAATATGTTTAATATACAGCATACTTTAGGTTTACAATAATATAAATGTCACACAAGTTTTAATAAATGTTACAATATTGAAAATAAGGTTACTATGTTAAAATTAGGATCATTATGTTCCATATAACGTCAGTTTGCTTGCGTATAATCTCGGGTTCACAATAATATTACTGTGGACTAGGTCCACGCAAGACTTTTTGTAGTATATCCCGAACATAACTAGATTTGGCAAAACTAACCTAAATTTTGATGAACTAACTTAAACTGAAATGGTAAAAATCATCTTTTATTTTCATATTGGTGATTACTGTTTAAACTCCCTTTATTCCTTTAAAACCCTAATTTGGTATCTTAGATAGACGCCTCAAAAACAATAAAAGCTCCCCGCTGACGAATTTTCACTCGAATAATTGAACATAACAAAAAAAAAAAAAAAAAAAAACAGAAATAAGCACTTGATATTGAGATGAAGGGAGTAATACTTTTAGCTTATCGAGATGAAATGCAGGGTTGAGAATTTTCCTGTGTTTAGCCCATTGATGGCCTTCATAATTTACAAGTCCAGTCGAAAATGTTTGAATAAGTGGATTTAATTTAGGTTTTCGGAATTCGTTCATCCTATTGAATCCGTCCTTTATTTGCTCAGACTGTGTAATAAGTATTGTTGGCACAGGGCCCATCCAACTGAAACAGTTTTTTGAACCTGCATTTATGCATTGTTGATCGATTAAGGTCTCTTGTGCACGTTCCAATGTCATTCAACTATATTAGGATCATAACATACAAGACATTGAATTACAAACAGCTCAAATACAACATGCATAATAGAACAAACTCACTCAAAAGCTAAGGTGCACCAAATAAATAAGTTCAAAAAATAAAAAATAAAAAAAATACCGGATTTGGTGAGAAGTCGATGGAGTAAGGGTTGAATACGATGGTAATAATCATGAGTAAAAGGAATGGGTTTCACCATAGCTTCACTACGCAATTGCGAGGCTTCCTTCATGTCACCGATCAAAAACCGGTACGAGTTTCCAACAAGACCTTGTTGTTGAAGCGATTTCTCTAAACTTTTGGGCGTAAACCAAACAAAGTTTATTACTTTCCATAGCCATCTCAATACCACAATGCACAACAAAACACCAAGTGCATTCGCAATCAAACTTTGGCTCTCGAAAATGATCATCATCTGATCTTTAGTTATAATTATTTGGTGGTCTCAAACTATAGAAAAAGATGACTTATTATATACTTGTACTTGGTTACACATCCAAACTCGAGGAACACGAGGGCTTAGATATCTGATGCACATACGACAACATTAAGATATGAATTGCCAATTTTCCAGCCAATTGCTAGTTTGCTACTGACCAGATTGGAGAATCAAATACTTTTACGATCTTGCTCACATGGGCCCAGTCACGAGCTTGACTGGATTTTAATGAGAACTAATGTACATACAACGTGGCACAACAATTGGTGTAATTCTGAAAGTATAATTTTTTATTAAGAGCTTGTTTAATTAAAGGCCCCAAATTTCAGGGCCTGATTTATAACCCACAAAATAAGGAAAGTCTTCTTCCTCAGCATATCCTCCCATTCCCCATGACAAAATTAACCGCTAAACTTATTAAATCCCTCCAATTGACCATGTTTAGATTCCCAACAAATTAAAATACGGAGTATTAAAAAAAAAAACATTGCATTTAATACTCTCATAAGTCATTCTCCTAAAAACCCTCTAGTTAATTTCCTCTTTCAAACCTTTTAGGAAATTTATCCAAAATTACTCCATAAAAAGTCTATTTTATGAACAACTCCCAAAAAAAAAAAGAAATAAATAAATTAAAAATATATATATATAAACAACTAGCCCTATGTTGGAGTTATTCATTAATCAATCCCATAATACTACTCCAATTCTTTGTTGTTGCTTCAAAAAATCAAAAATCATCTTTTCTTGATTGCCTAAATTGGTATCACATATCAATTAGTTGACTTTATCATCTCAATTTCCTCCTAGCCGTTTCATAAATTGATACTATACTTGGAAGGCTCATTGATTGACATGCAAATTAATGGCAGGAATATTGATTCTCATTGTCTTAGGAGCATGCATGTTGCCGTGAGTTTGGGTGGGTTCATAATATTGATGATTTGATCAATCAATTGATATGGGAGGTAATTAGCTAAATGCATGCATAGATATCACTTGATTATAGGAGCAAAATGATCCTTTGAACTTGATTTCCGTGAGCTTGTAATTCCTTCCAAATTTTCATGATTTTTGAGTAGTATAAAAACGAGGCCTTTGTACTTCATTTGGACACACAAAAAATTATTACATTCTACTATATTCCTTACTCCAAAAATGATACACAATATTATAGTCTCTAGTTGTTGGGCAATGTTCAAAGTGTTCTCAATCTAGCTATTCGTCGTACACTGTATGTAGAGTTAGAGTCGTGTATTCCTAGAGGTCGGTTGCTACGAGTCTGTGAGTACTGTGCGGGGCAAATTCGACTTTAGGACAGTGATTTATTGTCACGCCACGACATTTCAGATAAGCCGTTCTAATTTTCCGTCGGAACACTAAATTTCCGACAGATTTTTCCGTCGAAATCTAATTTAAAAAAAAAGAAAAAAAACAAACAAACCCTAAAACAACCAACCCCCCGCCCTCATTTCCGCCTCTTCTTTCCCTTTCTCCTTCTCTTTCACTCTCCTCTCCTCTTCTCTTCTCTTCTCTTCTCTTTCCTCTTCTTCTCGATCTCTCCTTTACTCCTCCTCCCTCCTCTTTCTCGATCTTCTTTCTCCTTCTCCCTCCTCTTTCTCTTGTCTTCTTTCTCTTCTCTCTCCATATCCTCCTCTTCTCTCTCCGTCCACCACCAACATCAAGCACCGTCAACAACAATGCTACAATGTCCTCCTCTTCTCTCTCCGTCCACCACCAACATCAACCAAAACAACAACGAAGAAACACCAACAACAATGGCGCAACAACAACAAAGCCGACAACCACCATTGCGAGCCACCCACTCTCAAGGTTTTTGTTTTGTTAATCTAGTTTTAATTTAGGTTAGATTATAGATCTAGTTGATTTTTTATGTAATTGTAATGTTAATTTATAAATTTTATTAGATAATTGTATATTTATATATTTCCTTTAATTTTGTTGTTTAATTATCGTTTTTTTTTTTTAATTTTTTTTATGAAATTCTGATTAAATATGTAGATCTACTGGTTTTTGATTTTTTTGTGGTATTTTTCGATTTTGTAATGTTAATCACAAGATCAGAAAAGATAAAGAGAGAAAGAACCAAGGGTTGAGCTTCTCCATTTGGGTTTTCAGCAAACTATTCGTTGCCGAAATTTCGACCATTGTATCGTACTAAATTGTCAGAGGACACATCAGGCCTCTATTTGAACAATTAGATCGGGCGAATCGCTGCTGGACAAAAGCCTTCATTTTGGCGATTTCTACATCTTTTGTCTCTCAATTGTTCATCTCTTAATGTTATTGTTGTTGGTGGTATATGAACCTTTTGTAGATTGAATAGGATTTATTTTTACCCACAATTATCAATAAAAGAAGTTTAGGGTGAACTTCAAAAGCGATCCCGTGGTTTTTACTCTTCACATCGAAGGGATTTTCCACGTATAATTTGTGTGTGTTCTTTGCGTTTTAATCTTCCTATTATTGTTGATTTTACTCTACACATCAAGGCTTCAGCTTAAAAAAAATTCACATTTAAAAGTTCATGTTTGTTCAAAACTTCAAATAATGGTTAAGGAGTTAAAATAAGGTTTAAGAAGTTCATACAGGTATAAATAAGGTTCAAATAAGGGTTAATAAGAATTAAAAAAAAAGAAAAAAAAAAAAAAGAACCTCCACATAAATCTTGGACCCTACACGTGGTTGTATATACGAGTAACATACTGTTAGGCTGCCGTGTATAAAAACATTAACTATTAACTCAAAATTCATAATTATAAACCTAGATACAATAACTATTAAGCCATAATCAAAACTAATACTATCGCTACTTATTCAAAACCATAACTATTAACCCAAAAATCATAACGAGCAACCTCAAAAACCATAACTATTATCCAAAAAAAAAACGACTATTAACCTGAAAATCATAACTTATGACATAAAACATAACTAATAACTAATAACTTAAAAACCATAAGTATTAATCTATTATTCAAAACTATTGACCCAAATACTATAACTGTTAAGCCAAAATCATAACGGATACTTCCTCCATTTTGTCATAATTGTGACACTTCTATTGGAAAGTTATTTTTTTTATAGAAAGTCTACTATTGCCCTTATTTAAAGCTCATTGCCCACTAAATTACACTCCTAACATTCTCTCACACCTATTATACGTGTATCAGATCATGTGAGGCCACTTTTCTAAATCCCGTGGAAAAGTGTGTTGCAAGTATTAAAAAATGGAGGAAGTACTAAAATTATTCATTTAAAACCATAACTATTAACCCGAAAACTATAACTAATAACCAAAAACCATACCTAATTAACTATTAGCCCTAAAATTATAACTAGATAGCCAAATACGCAAATTATTAACATAAAACCATAGCTATTTACCCGAATATCACAACTAATTAACAAAATCATAATTAATAACCAAACACTCTAACTATAAAAATCATAATTATTGAACTGAATCTCAACTATTATTAATTAAAACATAACAATTTGTCCAAAATCTACAACTAATAACAAAAAACTATAACTAATAACTATAGTTTACAATTCAACAATGCAAACAAAGTTAAATCTAGATGATCAAATTCATTTAGTAATTTTTTACAATCAAATCCATATCTTTGACAACTCCATCCATTCATTGCCTGCCATTGCTGAGAGCCCAAGAGTAAGGAAGAGAGTTTATGGCTTTAGTGGGTCAAATTTGACCTAGAAGACAAATAAAAATCAGAAATTTTAGACACACCACAACAGAGTGATAGAGATAGTTGTCGGCCATCGCCGCGTTTGTTGGTAGGATTTCAAAGGTTGTCATCTTGTCAATGACACTTCGCCTTCATTGATTTAATAGTGTGGTTTATGAGTATTATTGGGAATGAAGTGGCAGTGGTGACGACAGAGGCTTTGATAGGGACAGAGAGGAGTGAAGGGAATGAAGTGGTGGAGGTGAAAGATGGTGAGGGGTGGAGAGGAAGGGTTTTGGGAGGATAGAGATTGGCATTTACCAACTCGGTCAAACCCACTGCCCAGTTTCAAGCCTGGATAAAGGAGGAGGGTTACGGTAGGCCAGCTAGTGTAAAACTTTGTCACATCACTTGACATGAGCCACTAGTATAGGATTGGTGACCTCTTAGGAAGGCCTCATGTTGGTTCATGTAGCCAACCCTTATAATGGGATTAAGGCATTCAAGCAGCAGAAGAAGAAGAGAGATTGGCATTACCAAAAAAAAAAACCTAATCCAGTTTCTCTCTCCCCTTACAAGACCACACCTTATAACGTATTCCTTGTATGTAGTATATTAGTTAAAAAGTGCAGTCAAATTTTATACCCTAAAAATGTCAATAGTGGAAAACTGGAAATTAATTTGGGATAGGAATAACTAATAATTTCAAAGGTAAACTGTATCCTACTTCTTGATTAAAATTACTTAATATAAGAGGACGCATTCAATCATATTAGGACATTAACATGCTAATGTTCCATTGAAAAAATATAAAAACAAATTTTTAAAAACCCAGTATTTTATTAATTAATACAAAGTATTTAATATAAAAATTAACTTTGTAAGAGATCGCATACTTACATAATAAGATATCACTTGCAATTATCAGATCCCAATTTGAATTGCCATTTGAAAAGGCGTCACCCCATGTATCTGAAAACAAGCAGCACCTTGTTATCACTAATCACTCAATAGCTTGAATATGAATGATTGAATTCACATACAGAATTTTCACATTTAGCCTTGATTTTTTTAACTTATTCAATGTATACCACCCAACTTCTATTTATTCTAAATCTTTCTTATGTCTACTATAAAACCCTACTTAACTCGTTCAATCATTAATTTACTCAACGAATGCGAATCAACTCAAAAAAAACTAACTAGGTAAAGAGCTAATTAAAGGCTAATGGGAAAGATAAGGAAGAGTTAGAATAAGTAAAAGGTTAATTAGAGCTAAGAAGGGGAGGAGAAAAGGCACAAAAAAAATTTCAAAAAAGAAAAATTGTTGTTAATTAGGGGTTGTTTGGTCATGAAAGGCATATGGCACAATTCTAGCAAAATTAAGGGATATACGATGAGATATGAAAAGTTAGGGGTATGTTGTGAATAAGATATTTCCAAGTGAATGCTAAAAAAACTGAAAGCTGTATTCACAGATTTGGCCACATAAAATTCCCAAGCAATAAAAGTAACATAATCCCAAATCAAGGTTGCAGAAATTCGTTCACAATATAAAGGCTTTATTATGACATTTAGAAATCAAGACGGAAACATGGAGGTCTTTTGAGGATTTAAGTAACTCACGCTTGACATGAGGAAGGGCAGGGACAACTCGGTTGATTTTGCAATTATAAGTTATATTATCCTCAATTTCTTGATCATCATAATCAGACGTTGTAACATCAATTTGTAACAGTTTTTTCAGAAAGATAGCCAAAGCGCCAGTTCCACTGCCATCAATGAATTGAGAAATTGAGAACTCGTTAGCCCGAATCAACCCATAAATATGATAATTCCAAACAAAGAAGTAGATCAGCTTCATACAAACAAATTGATTGTATTCATCTCTACAGTAACACTTTTTGTAATTGTGTCACCATTCTCTTTCAAGTTGAGTATTAATAGACAACTGGCAAAATCCAATCTACTACACTTTTGCTCTAAGATAGAAAGTACGCATATGTATAAAATATAAATAGAAGCTGCTAACAGACTCGGGGCAATTTAACAGAAATTATTGACACCGGCCTATGGAGTAAAATTTCAAATCATAGCTGATTCATCACACTGAGACAAAGATCTGAGGGAGGTAAGCCTTTAAGACAGGTAGAGATCAAAAACAAAGGAAGAACAACATTAATATGGAATATGTTTCTGCAAACTTATTAGGGCACAAACAAGAGGGTAAAAAAGCCCAATATTCATCGCCACAATAAAAAACGGTTTTACAAGTAGCACAAAACATATTCCAAATAACAAAGATGGTTTGCGCATTAGATGCACACTAGCCTTTTATTTGTTATGGAGATCCGAGAATAACATATTCAAGATTAAACAGAAATTTTTTGTTCCAATTTATCAAAACTCAAAATGAGTACGTCACCAAACCAATAATGCAGATTTAGAAGCCTTAACATAAGACCTCAGCTCCAATCTTGACCAAGTTTGCAATTAAAATAAATAATACATGAAATTAGAAGAAAGGGACATTACATGCCTCCCCAATTCAATGACATGCCTCCCTTCTATTCATAGACCGGTTTTGGACCAAACATTCAGAAAAAGCAAATGTACCTGGCCAGAGCAAATTCCCATTCAGCTGGTGGAAGGAGAATTCCCGAACGATCAACTCCTGCAATTGCAAGAAACACAAAACTAAAGATGTTGAATAAGACATTAAAGATGGACCGTTTCCTCTTCACATGCAAAAGCCCTGAAAACAGGAGCTTGAGGCATAAGGCATGGCATAACAGTCAATATTTAAGTCACATCAGATTTTAAAGCACTTTCCATTGCGGTGATACGTCTGACAACTGTAACCAATTCGTCAATTAAGAAACATATAACAGTTGGCTATAGCATACAATCAGACTAGTTAAGTATCAAATGGCTATCTGCTGAGTTCCAGTATGCTCAACCTATCTCCTTGCCTCTTGACCCAATGCTAAGCTGTTAACCCCCTTTTCTTTGAGTCAAGCTAATGTGTAAGTAGATGTTGCCTTAAACCTTCCACTTTGGAAATGGGGATTGGGGATGTCTGTTACTCCTCTGCTAAGATATGGCTAGGAGGATTCATTTGTAAAAACTCATGCAGAGGATGCAAATATGGCTGAGTACTTAGCAATTCTTTATGCTGCTGCCTGGTCTAAATGCAAACAATTGGATTACTTACTCAAAAAATGTTGTCACTGGTATTAATGATTTGCAAAGGATCAGAGATATATATTTCAACGATGCCTGGAGACCTGATGTTCTTTGGATCTTCAATTCTCCTGTTTTTGCTGACTGGGATAGCTCCTGTCTAGCCTCTTTAGCTACTCTACTGATCCTATGTACTTTGATTGTAATGTCGATTTATTTTTAGTTCCTGCTACTGATACTTCTCTGAACTTTTGTAATTTAAGTGTCACTTTGACACATAATTAATCTATTCTACCCCATCAACCAAAAAAAAGGAAGTAAGACGTGAGATTTAAAGCCTATCCGTTACAAATAAAGGTGAGCCATTTCTCTATTTAGAACAACTCTTTTAAAGACTATTGATAGAGATTAATGTTACTCAAACTCTTCATTTCTCAAGTCTATGTTGGAACTCTTAAGTCTCTAACACTACATGACTATGAACACTTGATACTACACATTGAACCAAAAATATGAAAAAAAAAAATTTAAAATAGCAAACATGAATAAGTACACTTTGTCTAACATAGGTACTTGAGTCTAAATAGTATAGTTCAAAAAAAGCATTAGTAACCCGCTGATAAGATATAGAAGCTGTTAACCAAGAATTTTTATATAGTTTACTATAACCTAACTTAAAAACCTGCAAAAATTGTCCAATAGGTGACCAATCAGCACAATGTAAATAAGCTCAATCCTTTCCTAGTTATTGGTTAAAAATGCATCCAAGTTAAGAGCATAAAAAGAAAAAAAGAGGGTTTCAGATAGCAAGATTCAACGACCACCTATGGGTCATTGATTGTTATTACTTCCATAGGAACTAAATATAGTCATACTTGCACACATCATTACAAATTAATCCTTCCTAAGAAACAATAGTCTCATGTACAATTTCAAGATGTCTGGAAATAACAATCAAGTTCTCTAAAATAGTAACCGTTAATGAGTGGGCTTTTTTAAAATGTCCCTGCTTATATAAAGTGAAGATGATTTTGAGAAATGACCTAACTACAAGGCTCTTTCAACTTTTGCAGGTAATATCCTTAATTATGCAGGATTTGAACAGTATTATACGAAGTGGTTAATTCTGGAAAGAGCCACGGAGGAAGTAATTTGAACAATGCTATCATCCAGGAGTCTTAGAATTTATAACAGCACTTAAATGACAATTATGACAGACATCATAGTTTTGATACAAATCACGGAAACTCCAATATATCTAATGTACTTCCTTCGTTCTTTTATGTTAAATGAATAAACCGAATAGAAAAGTTGAACATAAAAAAGCACTCCCTCTATTCTTTTATGTTCAACTCTTTAGCCAGTTCCTTTTTATTCTACATACTTTGCTTTATTCTATTTAGCTTGCTCTTTTATCGTTGCGTATACAGAGTAGAACATAGAAGACCAGATGGAATACTACTTTATACATAATATACTTATAAAAATAAACTTGTTCTCGAATCAGATTCGTCTTTCCGGGATCTAAATAGAAGCAATTAGCCACTTACATGCCATATTTCAGTGAGTAAGCTCAATAAAACTGCTCTTTTTTTTACTAGCCTTTTCATTTTAGCAAACTAGCAACACAAAAACTGAAATCAGATCAAATTAGCTACCAAATTAGTGATTTAAATTTGTTCCTAATAAACATCAAATGGTTTTACACTTGAATCTCTACAAATCTGAACTGCATTGCATTATAAATTTATAACAATTATAAACTACAAGCAAATTACAAAATTATTAGGGAAAAATATGTAATTAAATTGGGTATAGATGAAATGAACTCACCATTCCTGGAAATTGGTGGGTTCTTTCAACAAAATTTTGTTGGGTATTGGGTTCCTCATCTATTCAAAGCAAAAATGGCGGTTAAAATTTGTCAGAAAAGTTAAATTAAAAATTAATTACTACGTACTTAGATGTGAAGAGAGAATGTACCAGAAGAATTGTCAGAAAGTGTTGCCGAAGAGGGAAGAAGGGGAGAAGAGAGCAGTCTCCATTTTCGTACAACGAAAGACGGCAAACAAGACGGCGGAACTGCAGTGAGGTTCTGACTTTCAAACGCATCCTATTAATGCAATTAGGTTTATAATTTAGGCGACACGGTCAAGTGCATAATACGCATGGTGCATATGAGTAGGTGCATAGCAATGGCTTAAGTTGTTTGGTTGGCATAAACTTAGTTGCAAATCATGGAAATTTTGACAGTTTGAAAAGTCACAATTTTTCTGAATTTGTAATTCCTACATTTACACATTTTATTATCAACCAAACAACTCAACAATTTTTTAAATTCCCATGTTTTTGACTTCCCTCACTTTCTTTACAACCAAACAAGGCCTAATTTCATTATACTTTTGTATTTCAAAATGGAATCTAGCTTGATGGATATGTGTATATACCATTCTTAGTAATTGACATGAGAATTGTGACTTAACAAAGGAACGTGGGTAACTTACATAAGCCACATTTTATCACTTATTATAATTGGAATTTTAATTTTCCATAAAATTCTAATTTTTCTTGTTTTTTCTTGATCTCTTCAACAATGACCAAATACTTTTATTTTTAAAATTAAGGTTATTTGTATTTCACCACCCACAAATAACCCACTTTTTAAAATTACCACAAAAAAATAAAAATATTTTAAATTACCACCAAAAAAAGACAAAAAAAAATTAGGTTTCACCACTATTTAGCACTTTTCATCTAAAAAAAGGTTAAATCTAACGTTTTTAAAAAAATTCTTTGATTTTTGTGACAAAAACATGGTTTAGATGTTTTAGGGGTCATTTTTGCCCTTTAGATCCGATTTAAAGTCAAAATTTACAAAAAAGAATGACTGAAAATGCCTCGTTGCGTACTAAAAAATATCTTGGTTTGCGTGACACGTGCAAATGAGGCATTTTTTATAATTATTTGTCAATTTTGACCTCAAATCGAATCCTTTGGGCAAAAATGACCCCCAAAACCTCTAAAGAGCATGTTTTAGGCACGAAAATCAAACAAATTTTTTTAAATCGTTAGATTTAACAATTTTGGTGGTGAATCTTATTCTTTTTTTCGTTTTTTTGGGTGGTATTTTAAAATATAAAAAAAAAAGGGTGGTAATTCAAAAAGTGGGTTATTTGTGAGTGGTAAAATATAAAATTTAATAAAATTAAATCCAATATGAATTATTACTTAATGATACACGAAGTTTAATCTATGTTGATTGTTGAATTTATATTGTCATACCTTACTTATACTTGGTTAAACTTATATTTTTACTCAGTTAAACTAATTTTTATTTATATTCACTTTTCACTACATTAACTTTTTTTTTTACTTAATCCATAACTTTCACTAAATCTGACTCCCTCTATTTCTATTTTAAAGATTATGGAAAGTATGACCAAAATGAGATGGAGCAATGTAATTGTTGTTCAAATGCAAGAAAGAGTAACAAAGAAAACAAGAAAAAATAGAGATTTATATGATTCGCCAAACAATGTTTTAAATACGACCATCGAAAAGATATAGTTTACAAGATCGATCCTTAACCTAAATACCCAACTTGATTTGGAAACTCCAACTAATTGAGCTAACTTCCTTTCAACTACAAATGATTCTGAGACTAAATAAGAGAATATAATGAAGAGAGCATGTAGGGAATTTTTTCAACTCTCGCCCTACATATGGGTCATTTTAAGTATGGCGGCGCTCTAAGGAAAAGAAGCTAGAGAAAAAAGAGTCGCTAACAAGTTTTAGGAACTTGTAAACCATTCACGGATGTGAGGTTACACCCCATTCACAATTACGGAGCTTGCTAACTCCATAGTGGTCCGAAACCATGACTGGATGTTCGGAGATGATGGTACGAATTTGACCTTAGAGAAGCCAAACCCGCCCTAAATAGGCCTCTACTTGATTCTTATTGATATTCATGCGTGCTTTTCGATCAACATACATACATCAAATTAATCTTAATCTTGTTTAATCTATGTTGGTTGATTATTATTAATGCACAATTAAATCTAATATTGGTGATCACTTTGAATTAAAATCATATTAAGCCTAAATCAAAATTATTAATTATCTTATTAGGCGTGATTTCAAGTACAAATTTCCTTAAACCTGCAAAAAGGGCGTGATCAAGCTGTAATATCCGAATATTTTCTGATTATATAAAATATAATTTATAGATAAATAATTTATATTTTCTAGTTATTAATTAAATTAATAATTATTATTGTTTTTTTTTTATACCTAAAGTATCTTAAACCCTATATATATATATATATATATATATATATATATATATATATATATATATATATATATATATATATATAGGGGAGGGATCGGTAAGAACCCCTAGATATATAAGAACCCTAGATATATAAGAATCCATCTCAACCGTAGGATCAAGTTGTTTTAGACGGTTAAGATTAAAAACACGTGTCCAACTTTTTCAACCCCCTTACCCACCTCCCAACCTTTTCTCTCTCCTCTAACTTTCTTTCCCTTCTTCCCGATTCTCTCATTTTCTCTCTCTAAAAACCCCCAAAAATCTGATAGAAGTTGCAATTTGAAGGATT